>NC_135497.1:212920185-213106074 GCF_052857255.1 Amblyomma americanum
GTGCTGTCTGTTACTTGTGATGTCGTCATTTGTGAACAAACTTTACACCGAGGTTTGTTGCAATGTGAACAGTCGCTGAGTACGGGAGTGGTAATTTGAGAAGAAGTTAGAAGGTCACGTAAATTCTAAAACACGTCGGTATACCGCTCGCGGTGGTTCTCAGAAGATATCCTTCAGCCACTCACTTTGCATTAATATATTCTGATGTCATTTCAGAATAGTGTTAAGTTGGACACCGATCCCGAATAAGTTAGGACGAGGTCAGTAGGTTGTTGCAGCGTAGGCTCTATAGTTTTGTTAATAGACACTATTAGTTGGCTGTACGGAACGGGCTTACGTACGCAGGAGCGTTGCGGGTCGCGAGTGCGCATGCGCAGAATGTTCAGTACCGCTGGGCCGTTTGCGTACGTACGCACGTATCGTGTCATAGCGTGTGCGCGCTGCTGGCACGTTACGGGATGCGTTGACAAGATGGCGGCGTCCAGCTCGTCCGCTTCGGAATACATGTCGCCGCTACGCTATTCGACAGGATAGCGCGCTCAAACAGCAGCAGTTCGCTTTATTTCGCACACTCTCGCCCACACGTAGAGGTATAAACGAAAACTAGCCCTGTTTTTCAGATAATTTGGCGATTTTCAAGCTGTTAGGCCTAACTAAACGCACTGTGTTGTCCTCGTTGCAACGATACCTGGAGAAGCACTTCTCTGGCTTTTAGTCAATTCTTACATTTTCTTCTGCTTGCATAGTTTTTGCTCTTGGAACAAAAAAAGATTCGCAATGCGGCGAGATTCGTTACCACTGATTACGGATGAAAATTTCTGCAACACAGAGTTGATGTGCTTTGACGTCCTGTAACTAGATGGCGCTACTGCTTAAACGTGCGATTTAGGGACGCTACGGCACGGCCAACTAAAAGTGTCATGTTTGCACTATTCACAGCGTACCCAACGCAGTAAGAGATGCGTACGCGAGGTTACTGCGTGCGCCCAACTAAATGTGTCTAATAAGGGCACTACGGTCAAGTGAGACTGCGCGTTTTACGGCGTCGTCAGTCATCTTTTCCGCATATTTTTTTTTTGGCAGGATGTTCCCGCAGTTTTGCGCAGTTCTGGTAGAAATATCTGATCGTTCGGAACATATTCTTTTAAAGCGGACTGCTTGACTGTAAGGAATGCTTGTTTTGCAGTGTTTCATGTGGCTACTGAGGTACTGATGGCAGTCAGTAGGCTTTCTGTAGAAGCTAGTAATCAGTTTTTCATTACTATTTAACAGTGCCACATGAAGAAAATTAATAGTTGAAGCCCAGTAAGAGTGCTAAAATGAGATTGATGGATGGAAACGGTTAAGTTCTGCAATGAACGTCAACCCACATATAAAGTATACCTAACAATTCTGAACAAAACAATATTGAACGGGAAAGATTTTATGAACGCAATTTTTTTTTTCATATTTTATAAGATTTCACTTTAACAATCAATATATCCGCAAATCTACCGTGGGCAGGCTTGCATTTTTTTTTTGCTATTAGCATTTTTGCTGTCGTCAAAAGCGTTCCCAATTGGTTTTTATGGCAGTCTTATCTGCAAGATGCGAGCGATGGATGCGCTACAAGAGAAACATTGTGCTACATATCACAAGAATAGACCAGTATGTTCAATATTTCCATATCAGTACCTTAAAGTTTTCCAATATTCCAAATGTTTGTCCAAGAATGTTGGACATAGTCATCAGTAAATCTGCTGTAGAAGAATTGTTTTAAGCCATTGCTACCTAAGAACGCGGTTTGAATAGAACACAAAAGAACATTAGCATAATTAGGCCCTATTTTTGTGCCCATAGATTTTGTTAAATTCAAATATGAGTCGCAGCAGTGTGCCTAAAATGGAGCTATCAACTGTTCTGTCGAGGAAGTGCTCTTCACATGCTTTCATTACGGACACGATGCCATTCACTCGCGGTATAGGTATTTGTGTAAAGCAGTGAATCGGACGGTATGCTAAGGTCACTTAATATCAGTGAGGAAGTGACTGGTATCCTTTACAAACAAGGAAACTTGGCAAGAATATTATTAATGAGCTAGTCGACATAACTTGAGAGCATAACCGTAACTGTGCCAACAGCAGATAAGATGGGTCTGGGTTGTTCTGTTTATGTATCTTGCGCAATAAGTAAAATCTACCGGCGACTGGACTAAACGGGACTAGCGAGCGGCACGTTTTTTCATTAATTTTGCCAGCTTTCATTAGGCCACCTGGAGTGTTGATTATTTCTAATTTGTACTCCATTATTGCATCATAGTCGAGACGTCTGACGAAATTTTGGCGTCAAGCTGCCTGAGAGACACGTTTAAAATAACTATAGCACCATCTTTGTCCGCCGGTTTAATAACAATAGGTGAGGACGTCGCTAGTTTTGTAATTGCTTTGGATTCTTCATTTAATATGTTACACCGCAACAGCACCGGTACTTTGTAGGCTTCCAAAATGTCATGTTGTGCCTCCTTAATATTCATATCGAGACATTTATTGCACTGGGCTGGACGAGTTCCGTTTTTGAGTGAAAGCAATCCACTTTCTATACCCCTCTCACACGGGCACTTTCGATCCTCATTGAGTCAATGCTCATCGAACTCAATGCAGATCGACGGTTGTCACACGGCCACTTTCAAGCGCAATCGAGCTCAATCCTGCTTGTCTCAATGCCGATTCCTCAAGAGTGCTTGAGGTTCCAAGCACAATCGAGAACACTCTCGCACTCATGAAGCTATAAAAATAAACACCAGTTAACAAAACAAAACCACAATTGTTGTTGTTGTAATTGATTAAAATGTAAGATATAACATTTTCAGGTACTATGCCTGCTTATATGCAAACATATTTGAAAATAAGTTCTACACCACGCCCCAAGCTTCGCAGTCAGTGCAAATAAAGATGGCGTCCTCCTGCTCGTCGGCGCGCAAACTGTGGAGCGAGCGCGAGACAGCCGCTCTCATCGACTGCTGGCAGGACCGCCTCAATGATTTCCAGCGGCAGAAGAGAAACGCCGCAGTCTATGCAGAAATCGCGGCGGCGTTGCGGACCCTCGGGTTCCATCGCACAGCAGAAACTTGACGCAGATACGCAGATGCACCGATTTGGTTACGGATTTGGCTGCCGCTGCCCCCGACTGCAAAGTGTTGCCGGACATCACCATGTTATGGCTGTCGGCGGAACATTTGGCGCCACCTAACACACATGAGGGAAACTTCTCAATGAGCATTGATGCCCATATAGCACCGGATGTTTCGAGCATGCTCGAAAATCTCGATGTAGATCGAGTTCAATGAGGATCGAAAGTGCCCGTGTGACAGGGGTATATGTCACACACACTTCCCCATTCGTGGTGGAGTAGCGATGTGGCGAGGCGAGGGAAGCACCGCACCACGGGAAGGGCAGATTTTGTCGTGTGGTACTTGCGCCACGGAGTGTCGAGATTTGATTGACGTAGCGTTGCTCTCCCTACTGGCGCGCGGTTTTCACATGGCGCGAGAAATAGGCCAAATTAATTCAGCCACAGCGGTGACGATAATCGCGTTTTCGACATTTTGAAAAATGATATGGCGATTACGAACGGCCGGCTACAAATTTCTAATTGCAAGCGGGCGCCTATCTGCAATAGATAAAATGTTAGCTATTAGTATTTGGTTCATCACTGTATTATGCCCAAAACACTATTTTAAAAATTAGTTGCAGGCTTTCTGAAGCTATATATATATATATATATATATATATATATATATATATATATATATATATATATATATATATGTGTGTGTGTGTGTGTGTGTGTGTGTGTGTGTGTGTGTGTGTGTGTGTGTGTGTGTGTGTGTGCGCGTGCGCGAGCGTGCGCACGCGCACGTTTACAAAAGCAGCCAAACCTTACTAGCATGTTTTTCTTGATGGTGAATTATATATTAGATATAACGCACTAACGATTTTTGAGACATCGCAGGGCCCCGATTAAAAGAGAAACATTTGTGGGCGCCCTATTTCTGACTCAACTGATAGGAAAAAGATCTCTTTATTGAGTATGTAGCCCCTCAACGAAACCGCACAAGGGCATTTCACTAAGCAAATTTCGACCATACAGGCACGTAGCAGTTTTTTTTTTCATTAAAGCAATGATTGAATCAAAATCACGGATATTTTCTACTCCTATGTTCAATTATAGCGAACTCATTTAGCAAACCAGGAGCGATATTTTACAACAATTTTTTCCCGGATCCATTACTCCGCCCCTTTGTCATCGTTAAGCCTCGCTTTGACACCAGATCTCACGCAATTCCGTTGTTTCATCGGCTGAAAACCGCTACTTCCGGTTTCATCCGCAGCTCGCCCCACGCGTTTTAAAACAGTGATTTTGGGTCACACACACACACACACACACACGCGCGCGCGCACGCACACACACACACACACACACACACACACACACACACACACACACACACACACACACACACACACACACACACACACACACACACACACACACACACACACACACACACACACACACACACACACACACACACACACACACACACACACACACACACACACACACACACACACACACACACACACACACACACACACACAGGGGGAATGGAATTCACTTGCACGTAGTTACTTTTGACCAACTAATCATTCGAAGGAAGAAAGCAAAAAAGCAAAAGGAAGTGGATCCTAGCTGCCGTCTTCCGTGTTAAAAGGCATAGTTTATCCACGACGCCTTAGCGTCGATGTTTCGACTTGCGTTTAATAGTGTTGTGTGTTAATAGCCTTATTATGGTGAATATAATAGTTTTTCTTATCCATTCTCAAGAGCCGCCCCTATTTTATAGTTTGGTATTCAGAATGACATGGCCCAATCAAGAAAAAGACAGCAAATATATGGTGCATTACCTACAGATCACTAGCAGCACATAGCTAGTTTATTATTACAAAATTCAGAGAGAGGGATGGAGAGAGGAGCTGTAGTCCAGGTGAATGGATACAGTGAGGTGACAGCGAAAATGAGAGAGACAAGGAAAAGGCAGTACCGGCCTCATGCGCTGAACCAAGAACCAATTTCTACTGCACATGTGTTCCAGATCATCCTGCAATGCCGGGTGTTAGTTAAACGCTTGTACCGTATTCCTTGCCCCTTTGTGTTTCATGTGCTTTAGCTTGCATTATTCGAGTCCTATATGCTGCGTAACCATATTCATGTGATAGCAAATACTACTAGTATCAAAAATTAAATTAGAAATAGTGTTTACTTTATTTGCTTTGTACAATGATTTGAAATTGCTGATGCGGACAGTGTATGAAACTTGAGACTTGACACCACAGTTCCCTTTCCGATTGTTTGTTATATACAAGACGTTGTAGCTCATTACAAAATACAGTACGTTAATGCAATTAACGTGTCGGCTAGCACGCCTTTCAAGGGTTATTTTTGGCGCTTTTTACGAGCATTTTTACGGCAGTAACCGATAACAACATCTGAAATTTTTGTCGCCAGTACGCATTCTCTGCTTTCGTGTTAGAAAACGGGCCTCAAGAGATATCGGCGCTGTGGCCCAACAAGTTTTGACCATATCGTGCCAAAATACATGCACTTTCGAGACGCTTTCATGCAAAGCAGCCCGTCAAGTGCTCGTAACTTATCGAAATAGCTAAAATTTGTTATGCCTAAAAACCCTAAAAATCCTAAAAATTGACATTGATAGTGTTCACGATGTGTTACACGCCTCTCGATAATTAAGGAGACTAACAGTATTAGTCAAAGAGTTAACTACTTAATATTAGTTAACCAGCCTACTAATTAGCCCGTCCTAGCATTATTCTGATGCGCTACACCAGTGACAATGCTATACCGACAAACGCAATATTCTAACTCAAAAAGCCAATTTTTAAATATTTCAGAACGTCTTTCGTGAAACACCCGTTATACGTGACAGGCCTCGGATATGAGCCTTTCATTCATCTGCTGGTATTCCGCGATAACGCTGTTCGTTTTCAATGTCACCTAACAGCGACTCTCGATGAAGGAAGCAGGCGAGCAGCTTTGGAGTGACCGACTTCCCACACGGTTTGCGCGCCCATGCAGGCGATCATTAAAAGGGTTTGACAGGCGAAGTCTTGTTAAGGACATTGCAACGAGACTAACAAAAAAAGTAATCATCACCGTGCTTCTATTTGCCCGCCCTTCGTGCAATCTTGTTCATCCTCCCTTTTGTGCAGACCACCGTAGTTTGTTTCGAACCGAGAAAGGCCATCTGACGCCCTCAATGCTCACAGCCTCCTCCAGAATGCGCGATATCTTGCGCTCCGAGGGGATGCGGGCACGGTTCGACTTTTGACTAGAGCGGCTGCTCAAAATTCTCGCGCAGTTCTTCCTTCAACGAGTAACGGTTCCGCTGTGTTCAGCGTCGAAAAGATCTTGCTTCGGCGCCGGAAAGATCTGTCTCAAATAGTGACCTTTAGACTGAAGCAATCAAGATTGGTTGCTAGCAATCACTGGCGTATTTCACTTCCATCATTTGCCGGTATTTTAAGCGCCGTTTCCCCAATTTTCTTCTCGAATCATGGACCCACCTGCCCGACTTAGCATTCAACGTCAATTCAATTGAACCCGGGAATTACTGTGACGTTCCGATTTGTCCCTAATACTAATACATGACGTCATTGGAGAAACCAATCCGATAATTAACCGTAGCAACTAGCGTTTATCTCGGCAAAAAACAAAACAAAAGAATTTGTTATTCCCAAAAACGAGGACCATCGAAAACAGAGTCAAATGCGCGTGGCCAACCAATGGAACAACTTGCATTTCAATTATTCATGTGCCCTATGGTTTTCGTCAACAAAGCTATTTCCGCTGTTTGAGTAAACAATTAATTACGTCACATAAATTTTAATTTTTTTATTCCTTATGCAGAGGTTTGCTATCCGCAAATCTGTGTGTCATATTGTGTGTTGTGCCGGTTTTATATGGCATTCGCGGTATGTCGATATTCTGGATGGTACTTTAACATATATTGCTAATATTTACTGCAGTTCACGCTGATGAACTCTTTTCCTCAATAACTTGGCATCTCCACAGAAATACGGCCGCCGCGGCCGGGATCGAAGCCGCGACCTTGGGATCAGCTGTTGAACGGCTAAGCCGCTGAGCCACCATGGCGGGTCTCTTATGGTTCCCATGTCCACCGCTCCGAAAGCGAACTTTTACGACCTGCCCAAACTTCAAAAAAAAATTGTGGCCTTCTTAACATTTTTAAAAGGAAAAATGGAATAGCATTTGAAAGTCGGCCCAAGCCCAAATGTTCCAAAGGATCTCACAAATTTTTTGTAGGTAGGGCCACCCCAGAAAACGAATTGAGGTGGACTAGTTGGAGGTTATTGGGTTGATTAAGATGGATTAGTGGGTGGATTAAGGTGGAAGAGTGGGTCGGGTTAGTATAATCCAATATGATAATCCAGGGGAAGGTAATCGAACATTCTTGTTTTCACATTTTCTATTTGGGTGGTTCTAATGACGTCACGGCACTGTCGACCAGTTACGAAATTCCGTTGCGGAGAAATCAGGTGGTTTATGCAAGAAGGCAACCTCAATTCTATCGCATTAAAAAGCTGTAGAGATCTTGGCCTGACGCTGAAGGCCATTCTTTCATTCTGTAATTCAAGCGCCCGTCGCGGTGGCTCAGTGGTTCTGGCGCTGGAATGCTGATCCGAAAGACGCGGGTTCGATCCCGGCCGCTGCGGTAGAACTTTGGTGGAGGCGAAATGCTAGAGGCCCGTGTACTGTGCGATGTCAGTGCACGTTAAAGAACCCCAGGCGGTGGACATTTCCGGAGCCCTTCACTACGGCCTCCCTCATACACCGAGTTGCTTTGGGATGTTAGACCCCATAAAGCAAACCCTAATTCAAGCCGCACATGTTCATGTCGCGAATCGGTAGAGTGTTCATTCAGAAGGCACTGGTCACCAACATGAATATGTTAGTCATCAGAGTCATCACCTTCACAATCACTTGTAGCCATGCATGCAACACGGCAGTAGCTGATGTTACACTCGAGAAATGTATTGAATCACTTTGACGGGAGAAAAATGATGGGTACCGACCAGATGGGCTCGTGTAAATATCGCGCCGTGTGAAATGCCGACGAAAATGCGAGCCGCTTGCAACACACACACAAAAAAAAAAAACAATAATCGGAAGACCGAAAAAGAACAACAGCAATGCTGAGCAAACTGCGACTGCAGTGCGAACATGGTCGTATAGAATGTTAACTGCCGATCTGGCGCCGTACAGTGTATTCGGCGGGCATCCTCCGTCGCTCCAATAACGGCCCCAAGCCATGCGGTGCGGCGGCCGGCCCAGCCGCAGCCCGGCCAGCATGTGCGACCTACGGCGGTGTCCGTAGCCCGGGAAGCGGCCGTGCCACAAAGTGGCAGCTTAACCAGACCGCCCAGCCGGCAGTCAAATGAAAAGCGCAAAAATAGCGAGGCGGCAGCAGAAGCATTGTTTGGCCGGCGCGCCTCGGACCGATATACCTCCCCCCTCCCCTCCGACGGCGCACTTGTCCGGCGCCACAGCGGGGAGAGGCGCGGCTGTCGAAAACCAGTTGGCTATCGGGTGCGTCCAGAGCGAGGGCGACTGCTCGTTTGATTATCGCCTCTCCGCGGCGCGCGCCATATCTCGAGAAGCGAGAGGAAGTGACAGGAATTAGAGCAGAATTCAGCGCGCCGAGGAGGACTATACGCACGCGCTCATTATTAAGTGCATCCAACCTTCCGGCATGCCGGCCGTATATAAGGCGCGCCGCCACAACCACCGGCCACAGTTCAGTTCCTGACTGCACAGCCGAGAGCACCAACCATGAGGACCATGGTAAGCGCCCGCTCGCCGCACCGGCCAGCGTCGCGGACCCGGCGCCGAGCCGAGCGCCCCATGCGGAGCTCGGCTCGATGCCGGCGCCCTGAGATCGCACGCCACTTCACTTTCTCTCTATATCCACTGCTCGCCCAGTGCTTAGGTGAGGAAACCAGAAACAGTGTTCTCCGCTTTCAGCCGCAAAATCACGCTGGCATCCCGAAGGGACTGCCCGGATAAGTGGGAGACAGAAATAAGATTAGGTACACAGGAGGTACGGAGGGAAAAGAATGAATGTAAGTACAAGCACAAGGGTACAAATGATCCAAAATAAGCAACATGCCACTGCAGAGCGCGATTGTTACTTTTTCTCGCAAATCTAAATAGTGCAACAGTTGCGCTAGAAATTTCCCAACTGATTAGATTCGAAGGCATAAATAATGGTTCTTAACCTTGTACATTCCGCAAAAAGTAAAATCCGGCCAGCTAGTTAGCTGTGACGTAATGTTCAGTAACAACGCACTGACGATGGCGCTGAGGCTGCCTTGCGCGTGTGCGCAGCAAGCGGTACGATCGGTCCCCAGGAGCCGTGCTTGAATTGTAATGACTTTTCTGAGATCGGAATTTTCGCGTCTATAGCATTGGTCAGCCCGGCTGCCGACAGCGAATCAAGCGAATTAGCATTGGTAACTAGCTGTCAATCGCCACTTGCGGTAGCTGCCATTACAAGTGGGCACCATGCCCACTCATGAAGGCCCTTTCAAATAATGCGTAACATCCGAGGCTCGTTTCGTTCCCGAAAATCCGTATTTGTTAGCGTGACTAAATTAAGATGCATTCATTCACCTTGATGCGTTCAAACATGTGGCCTGGTTATCAAAAGCTTGACAGCCAGGCCATTTCCTAATTTTTTTTTTGACTAACTCAACCAGTTTTGTGAAGGCGCAAGTGACAAAGTAGTTTCAAACGCAGAATTTTACGGCCGCAACAGATGCTAGGCTTGAAAATTCCAGCTGAAAGCTGTGCCATAATAAGCACCTGTGGTTACGCTTAGTAATGGCCTTACATAATAACTTATGCCGTCCTGTAGTTTAGACAAACTAATGGCTATGTGACTACTGCGCGCAGAGCGCTCACGACAGAAGTTGTGTGCCTAACACAGCACCATAGGGGGATTGTGTTCTGTAGGCCATTACGAAAGCTGCTACAGCTGAAATAGAAATGCTGCATTGCTTTTCACCATTTCTTTTTGTAAGCAAACTGGCTTCGAAGCAGCTTTCCGAATCACGCTGACAGTCTGTAAGACTACGTGGGAGAAGTGTTTGAATACTTTGGGGAGAAAAGTTTACGGAGCCCGGAAGGCACCAAAATATTTGGTGCAGCGATCACACTTGGCTAAGTTGATACTGGGACCTAATACTGAGTCTTCAGAAGGAAATCTAAAATGTCGCTAGAAAGCAGAGACGAGATATTTTCACTAGCAAGGATGACGCAGCAGTGTGACAAGCGATTGTTCTTTTCGCCCCAGATTTTCGCCCTGTTCGTGAGTGCCCTCGTTGGCGTCTCATTGGCCGGTCTCGTTGGATACGGTGGTGGCTACGGTGGTGGCTACGGCGGCGGCTTCGGAGGAGGATACGGTGGTGGCCTCGCTTACGGTGGCGGACTTGGACACGGCGTCGGCTACGGCAAGTCCCTTCCTGGACCATCCTTCCTCATTAAGAGTCTGCACCACGTCAGTAAGGTCAGCCACGGTGGACCCATCCTCGCCAACTACGACCTTGGAGTCGCCTACGGCGGCGGCTACGGTGGAGGATACGGAGGTGGCTACGGATTCGGTGGCGGTTACGGCGGCTTCGGAGGCTACGGCGGTTACGGACATGGTGGCCTTGGCTATGGCCTCAAGGGCTAAACGAGCCTCGAGGTTCAAAGCCAGAACGCGAACGCAGAGCGCTCAAAAGCAGTCTGAGTAGCAGATACTTTCTTCACAGTCACAAGAAGATAAGCACGGCACTGATTGGAGACACATGCCTCTGCAGTAAGAACTTCGCAAAACCACAAGAACTTCACGTCAGGGAAGAAAACTATGCTCACATTGAAGGCGTAAAAGCAACCAACACGAATGAGACTTCTCCACCGGACTTAGACGGGCAGAAGGTAGCTTGCCAGAGGCTGTAAACACGACCCCATTTTCCGGAAGAACCATCCTCACCCCGAAGCCTGCGAACGGTGTTTGCTCTTGCGATGTATATTTTGTACAAATGAGATCACACCGCTAATAAAACAAATGTACAGATAACAACCACTCTGTTCTTCTCCCGTTCTCCTCATAGTTCATAGCCGCGGACTAAACGATCTTGAGAGGCCTTATATAGAAAAGGACACAGCGTTTCTCTTGGTACCGCTTAGCGTACCGAATAAAGATATTGTAGAGCGGAAAGCCTACGAGTTACAGGGCATGAGCTGCTAATGTAAATAAGTGGAGCCTTTGTGTTAATTATCATGTACTGAAGTAAATTACCGCTTCGACAACGTCTTTTATGGTTTAGTAGTTCGTTGAATAGAAATAGCGAGAAGGATATAGAAAAAAAGAGAGTGAGCAGCGTCGTGGCCTTTAATTATTAGCAGTGATGTGCACTTGTATGCAGCCTCTTACCACTAACGAAATATCACATTAGCACATTTATACGAGTACATCATTGCGCTTTTTTTTCTCCCTGAACGAACCATTTCACATCACACACAGCTGACAATGGTGTAGTATTGTTAGGGGAATCCCGCAAGGTGGAGTAGATTTGTAATAAGGGAGTAATTGCCCATTAGCGTTAACCCAAGTGAATTCATACGACAACAAAGGAAAGCTCTACAGCTTTCAACAAAAAGTTGATCAATTCGGTCCCGTCCTACCATCTACTTGCTGGCTGTCCTTGTTAGTTCAGTTGATAGAGCGACTGCCTCCAATAGGCGGCAGTCCCGGGTACGGTCCTTGGACCAGGACGAATTTTTCTTCAACTCCGAAGTTTCTGTGGAAGTAGTCTATAGCTTTTCTTTGTAGCCGTATGGCTGAGCTTGGGTGGGCGCTAATGAGTAATTACCTCTATTACAGCTGAGATTGTACTGAACACGGACACAAAAGCTAAATCAGGTGCACAGGGTTTTTCCGGGTGAACGCTGACATAAGCTTGTATCCGCACAGCTGGCCTCCATTCCCAACAGGCTTGCTTTGAATGAAATCGAGAACGCACTTCTTGAGACAGCCGTGCCGTAAAGAGATTTCAGATAACCATTCCAAGCATGACACAGTGCAAAGACTTCGTCGACCATGCCTACTCAAATGCGCACTAAGTGTCCATTTCACACTTCCGTAAGGCGAGCCCAATAGCACAGGGTAAAGCCCTTATAACGTGCGTTCAAAGCTTCGGGCGGGCGAATGGAAGGCAGTGTCGGCGCAGCGTCGGTTTCTGGATGCGCACATGACGGGTGGGACATGCGCAGAAAAATTCGTTGCGTTGAAGGGCTTTATGGGGGGCTACAGCGGAAGAATACAGAATGAACGCTGTCTGGACAGCTGCATGGAGAGCTCTGTGGATCGTAGTAAGCCCCACGATCGCCAAGCGGACAAATATCATTCCTACGCGGTGAGTTACGTGTGTGGCATGTGAAGATTTTTTTCAGCACTGCCGCATTTTAATCCCGGTACTATTTATAGGGCTAACAATCGCGACTCTACCCTGCAGGCACGTAATTCCTGCTTGCTTGCAGAGCAGCACGCAGAAGTTGCGCACCTGCCCTTGACGCAATTGATCGGACGTTTTCGATACCCGTAGAATTAAGGAAACACACCTAGTGCGCTCAAAACACGCGAGCAGAGGGAACGAGGCACGGCCAGGGCGATGAGAGCCGCGTCCGCGAAGGCGAGTCCGTGCAGCCCGCGACCGGGAAGCGCTGCTCGCACAGTACCGGTCGCGGCGAACGCAGGTTCCAAGGGCTTCCGTGCGCGAACAGGGAGCAACAAGAAGAAAGGCCCCTGCGCTGATCTCACCTCCTTTCGCGCCTCCGTAGTGAGGGTGAAGCGCAACCCGCAGAGCGGACGTGGAAGGTCAATGGCAGTGACGCGATTATCAGAGCGCTCGGTCTGCGACGCGAACGAGGAGTGAGCCTGTGCCGTTCCTGGGTGCAAAGCGGAGACGCCCCCAGGAAGACTCCGGCTCGGGGACGCTTGCAAGTGCATGTGACTGCTGCTGTTGGGGCCTTATTTTGAACGGTGGACACACGGACGCACTGAAACGTTTACTGCCAGAAGGGAAGTGCAGTGATCCAGATCAATAATAATAACAATAACAATAATAATACAGAAACTGAGATGAGGAGGTAAGAATGCAGGGCAGCACGAATATGAATTATGTGTATAAAGACTGCGCAAAAACATAAATTGTCTCATGAGTTCTCTTGAGCATTGCCGAAGAGGCGTGGATTTTTTTGTTACGAGCATGACTTTTACAGCGCGTGAAGCGGGATGACCGTGCATATATTTCCTGCATTTGCAATTGGATTATCACTCCCTGTTAGGCGCAGTCAAATAGTTTTTTCGAGCGGGTCATTAATTATGCTAATACAATGATGAGCAGAGTTTTACGTTCGGCCTACGTTGTTCAAGATGCCAAGCGCTCGGCTGGAGCGCGCAACGCTAATTCTCTTAAATTCGCGCGTAAAGAGAACAGTGAAGAGAAAACAATGGGGACCCACAATCTTAGCAGCAGTGTAGCAAAACAAGACTTCACGCCGCTAGACGAGCCTAATCGTTACCGACGTTAATTCCGAAACCGTGTAGAGCGCGCAGGAAAAAAAAAAATTACACGCCACTTTGGCGTCCGGCACTATCTGAAGTCACGGGGAAGGCGCGCCAATTTAGACCGTCGGTGCGCTTTTAATGGGCTCCGACGTAGGAATACGCTCGCGCTGTCCTTTATAAGGCGCCCCCAAACAGGGCCTCAGGATGAGGACTGGCTCCTCTGCGTTGCGCTAAATTTAGTTATATTCCTCCTCATCCTCCGCCACTTCTTTCGAAGCTCTGCTCGCTTTTTCATTATCGCGAGACTTCTTTTTTTCTCAGACAAACGTACAAGCGATAGCTGCAGTGATCTATGATTGAGCCCTTCCTGTACCGCGAACGCGCCTTTACTCCGATTGCCCGCATATATATTCATCGCCGAATTTATCTTGCCATAAACATAAGGCTGTCTCACAGATAGCAACTGCTGACCCGAGGCAGAGTGTGCACTGATAATTGGACTCCTTGACACACACAGGAGAACTAAAGAGTTTCACAGTGTTTTACTGGCTCCGGCGGGATATAATTCCCGTGCGAATAATATGACACTAATTCAGCACATCTTTAAAAGACGGTGGCGAGTGCAAATGACAAGTTTCCAACTTATCAGCGTTCATATCAGCGCATCATCCAGGGGTGTTCAGTAGACCGAGAGCGGCCTTCCATCGATGCAGCGAAATACTTGACACTGTGTGTGTGGGTGCACCCACGACGAAGTCGTCCTCATAATCCATCGGTATTACCCGTAAGTTTTTCATTTTTCCAGTGCGAGTACAATGAACAGGCCGGACGTGATGCTGTTACCGTGAATTGACCCTGTGTAGTTATTTCTATGAAGACGAGGTGTAAAAGAAAGATAAACGCTTTTCTCATCTATTTACTTCTGATATGAAGAAACTGAAAAAACTAGCTCCGTTTGTTGAGCTAGCGCTAGTATATTGTCTTCCCTTGAGTTCTGCTGCAAAAGTCTACTCATACTAAACGGAGATTAGGTGTCCTCACCAGGGCAATCTTTTCATCTGTGTGCTGTAGCACAATTCAGTCTTGTTGGTTGAAAGATGGCGAGACAACCCGAAAAAAATGTCAACGTATAGACCGGTTCACGCTGAAGGCTCAGTGGCATCCGGAACGTAAAAGACCGTGTACTGTCAGCATCATCGGTTCATGGCCGAGTGTGGGCTACCAAATTTCATGTTTCTCATGCTATTGCTCGTATTGCTCGTAGTGCCGCACATACAAGGTGCGCCCGAAAACTACCCGAAAAATTTAATCCCGACGCCAGCTTAAATGATCTTAATGTTGAGCTTAACTACGCCCACTGCAGGAGAAAGGCCTGTCCCATATCTTTCCAAATATTCATTTCCTGTACCAGCGGCGGCCGCCTTATGCCCGGCGAGCTTCTTAGCTTCTTGATTCCATCCGATTGTCTGACCCTCTACCGGCCCCTGCTACGCTTACATTCTCTTCGAATCTAATACGTCATTCTAAGGCAAACATCGGATACCTCGTCTTCGCATTACATGCCCCGGCCTTGCCTATTTCTTCTTCCTGTTTACTGCACTGGCTCTCTGAACCATTCTGCTCACTTCCTGTCTATTAAAGCCACACCTACCATTTTTCTTCGCTCGCTGCGCCGAACTCAGTTTAAGTTCAAAAATTCTTAAATTTAAAATTTAATATCGCCGAACACCTGCCACTATAAGGCCCATTTATCCGTCTACCGAAATGCCCATGAATGAGCGATCGCTTCCGTCTGCGTCTGCTCGATCGGCTGTGCGAATGAGGTGCACTCGGCGTCGCGTTCAGCATCGCGAAGCCACTTGATGCGGCTGTCCACTCATCGCACTTAGTTGCTTCCCCCCCCCCCCCCCCCCCTGGCTAGTAAAGGAGGAACCCCTCAAATGTTACTGTGAGATTACTGGACATTCCAAAAAACTGAAGTCTTGCTTAAAAGGCAAGCGACTTTTGATCATCAAAGAGATAAAGTACTACGCCACACGACACAAACACATAGGCCCGGCACGCATTGGTATCCCAAAAGAGGGCTGCTCTGTAGCGCGCTTTGGCAACCTGCAGGAAATCTGGATTAAGTCTTTGTGAGTTTACATTAGGAGTGCCTTCAGGAGGAGTGACACCAAATTTCTGTAGCGTCAAATTTTTATAACTAAAAAAAAAACAGTCCAGATACTTTCCCCAGAGACCTCGTTATATAAATTACCATAGAGTGTACTGCTCTGCTGGGAAGCTTAAACTGCACGACCTCTATTTTTTGTTTAAGTACCAGTTACAAATGCGGGTAATCAGTACATCTGGGCGGGATTAATCATGAAAGAAAGACAAAAAAATACGTTACAAACCAAACTTAAAGACGTTCCGGCAGCGTGGATGAAAGTTTAAGCATTTCCCGCTGCTCGAGTGGATGGTTGAACGAGAGCAAAACGTGAGCAATAACACCGCCCACGCGGGTGGGCACAGGTGTGAGCACCGGTGGCCTCGGCGTTGGCGTCCGCAGCAGGTGGGGTAAGCCACCCCTTCGCAAACCCTCCTCCTCCCCCCTTTCCATTTCCTGTGGATGCCGCACGTGCCTCGGCCGAGTTGAACGCCTAACGTCGAAAAATGGCCCCCTTTTGTTTGACTCGCGGCGGAAAAGCGCAGATAAGAGTTGGACTCGACGAGGGAAGCCCAGAAAGCGCGCTTTTCAACGTTTCGCCGAAGCGACTCCAAAGCCGGCCCCGAAAGCTACGAGTTAGTTTTTCACTTTCCCCCGAACCCATGCGAGTATAGTTTCATCGAACACGCGCCTGACGCAATGGCCCTCTTCCAAGTACCGCTCGGAGGAAGAGTGTGACTGCGCAACTAAGATAAAAAGAAACAGAAAACGACGCCGACAAAGAAAACCGGAGAGCGCCAGCGCGCAGTGGGCTCTGAGGTTTTCAAGCGCTCGTAATGTTACAGGAAGCGCGGGATTGTGAGAACACAAAAAAAGAAAAAAAAAGGAAGCCGGCGAAATTACCCCACCCACAGCATATCATCGAAGCACTTTCTTTGTTATGTTCGGGCCCCTAATTGATAACCGTTGGCTAGGGCGGCCGGCGCTTCAGGGAAATGCGCGCGGCGCGTTCGAGGCGGCTCTTCCGCCGCGCGCAAAACTGGGCTGGCCAGGGCGCTTTGATTGCGCCGCTTTTCGGCCAGCGCGCGTGCGACACGCGCCCAGCCGGGTTCGCCGGCGATTGTCTGGGCTGGCACGCGCTCTCGAGGGGCCCACTGTGCGTGCCGTTGCGCAGGGGTGGAAACAACGAGAGGGACAGACGCCGCGTTGTTACGCGTGAAGTGGACTGGCACACTTGGGCCCTGCTCAGCAAACATACCATAGCGTGCGGCCAAATGTGCTCTTCTTGTTGCCGGCCCTCCAGACAGGAAGGGCTGACCGCTTAGGCGGTGCTTTACGGCGCATGCGTGGACAGTTCATTGCTGAGGCACACCTCTGGCAGCTGTTCAATCTATGATTTCTGAAAGGCAGTGCGGTGAAGGTGGATGCTGTTGGCCGCACATGCGCTCCGTTAGGGAACCTTCGCAAATCGTTGAGTGGGCCCATTTATGGGGAGTCTGCGCAGGACGGGCTGCACTTCGAATGCGCCGCTGCCAAACTAAAACGCAAGAAGACAGCCAGCCGGGTCGCGAAAAAGCGAGACCACGATCCTAACCGCGGCATACGCATACGGCGAACTGATAGTGTTCCTAGTTTAGGTGCGGCCGACGGGATCGAGGCACGCAGAAGCACGCTGCCGCTGACAGAATGCGGAGGAGCGCGTCTCAGAATATGCAGGCGGTGCCGTGGGAGGCCGCTGTCTGCTGACCAAACCTGGTTCCGCGTGGCTTCTTTGCTGCGAAAAGGGCCAGTTTTCGAAGGCAGGCATGCAATACTTTCCGCACAGTCCTACTCAGAAACCCACGATGGAATCGCCGAGGCACCCCTCGGGCATGCAGTTATATTAACAGGAACACAACAAGGGCCGCAATCAGTAGCAATAGCAGCATTAACCTTTACTGTGTAGTCTGGTGGGTTGCTCAGCCCCGAACAGAGCCCCTAGTCCAGGGCCCAAATGTTTCGCAAGCAGGTAACGCGCAACCTCATAAGACACATAATAATCGTACCTAATGGCTTGAGTAGTTGGTAGTCACTGGTTGCGATTATTGTCTGAAATGTGAAGCGCGCGTTAAAGTGTATACATGCCACACTGATAAAACGTTTTTTTACTATATGCCATCCTTTGTTCAGACGGCATACCGTGCGAAAGCAACAATTTTGCGATGCGAAGCAGGTCAAATTTGCCCAGTTTAATCAGCTGCGAGTTTTCGTACGCGCAATTCTAGTTATTCCCACCTATGAAATATCGTCGAGTTATCCTTTCGCTTTTCTAGACGTGACAAGAGGTTCGTGATGATCATCATGATCTGACTGTAATGCCGCAACGGCAACTTGGCCAGATATTGATGAATATGCTATTTCTGGTGATGTTGGCGATTGTCAGGCAGAAAATTAGCCAATTACTGTTGAGAAAATTGAATTTAGAAATCTTCCCACCACCCCACTGGAACTCGCAACGTCCACAAAGACAAATATTGGTTGCCGCCGTTTTGAACTAAATGGCGGTCTAGCATAGCCTCTGGGATCAGGGTGAAATCGGTGTCGACGCATGCAGTCTGCTTACGAAATCCGACATGTATTTCCTTTTTGTGTTTTTTTATATAGTTTAACGTCCCAAAGCGACTCAGGCTATGAAAGACGCCGTAGTGGAGGGCTGCGGATAATTTTGACCACCTGGGGTTCTTTAACGTGCACTGACATCGCACAGCACACGGTCCTCTAGCATTTCTCCGCCATCGAAATGCCACCGCCGCTGCCGGGACCGAACCCGCGTCTTTCGGGTCAGCAGCCGAGCACTATAACCACTGAGCCACCGCGGCGGCTAGGTATTTTCGATAGCTTCTAAAAGCTCCGTTTTTACTTAGAGTGGTCTCATTGTTGCTGAAATGCTGTCGTCTATCGATATAGGCCAACTTCAATTTATCCTTAGTGTCCTGTTAATGACACAGGGGCAACTCTGCAAAAGAACGCCACGCATGCTAACGCGTTTCGGCTCGCACGGGGTGTGGTCAAAGACCCAAAGTAATCCAAGAGAAGAAGAAACAATGCTTGTACAGCAAACAACTTTCATTCTTCATCGAAGCTTTCTGACATTGACTGCACCAAGGATGAGGTAGCAGCATTTCGAGCTCCTCGCCGAAACCTTCATTCCCGCGCACTCGTGCAGCCTCCAACGCCCGGGTGCGAATCGCGAGCTTCCTGGCTGCACGGCCTTCGCGCGGATGAACGAGTGTACCCCCCCCCCCCCCCCCCCCCCCCCCGACTGTACTGCAGTGCTGGCAAGGGCGAGGACACTCACTGCACAGCTGCGGAAAGTTTCCGTGCCCAGCAGGAAACAAGGCACACTGAGAACAGGGGCGCCTGGGAATGGCGCAAATGCTCGCGAGGCGTATCCGGTTTCTTGCACAGAGTATAAAGAACGGCGAGTCATATTAATCACCCCGCACCTCTTCGGCGTCGCCTGGTTGCATGTACTCCAGCGCGGTCCTGTTTCACTTTCTTCTTTTTTTTCCGGGTCGCTCCGGACGTTATCGCCAGTGGTTCGCTGCCAGTTCCGGCGTTTATTTCCGTCCAACAGAGCGGGGTGTGTCCCGACCGTGCGAGTTTTTGCTTACTCGTTACACGCCACGTTGTGCTGCTGCTTTCTTTTTTCTTCTTTTGCGAGCGCTCGGCGCGACTGCTGGTCAAGACGAAGCGGTCGCCTCGAGAGGCGTGCCCGAAAGCGCAACGTCTCTCTCCAGAGCTGCCGTCCCGCTTCTGGCAGCGCGCGCCCTTGTGGGTGTCCTCGCCCCGCTCGCCAGACGCTGCGGCGCGGTGCAACGCGCAGATGGGTGGCCACAACGGCTCGGTGTCCTCGCAAGGACGCTGCCCCTAGGTACCGGAACTGCCAGGAGGGAGAGACAAAAAAAAATAATTGCGCCCGAGAATTTCCGCATTCGCATTCGCTCTTCGTCAGGTGCGTTAAGACTTCCGCTTTCCGGACACAGGCAAGTTTGCTTAGGAGCGGCTAGCTTCTGTCACTTCCTTTTCTTTGTTTTCCTTTCTCTCCCGGCGAGATGGAATCTTCTAGCACACTTTTCTCGATTTTTTCCCCTTATACCCGAAGGTTTTGCACTTTTTTTTTGCATCTCATGCTTTCCACGGCTGCGTTGCGCGAAAGAAACAATGACGCCCAAGAGGCACTTCTATCCACATTTAATAGTGGCCCAGAAATAACTGAGCTTTTCAAATTTGGTGGTGAATTGAAACCAGGCGCCAGGCTCACGAAATTATTACTATTACTGCGTATGTATGTGTCGGGTCGACTCGTGGCTGGTCGGCACAGCGCCACAACCGTGGGCTAGCAGCTTCTTAACTGTTGCCTGTTGCGACTGCGCTAAGCACGGCACCCGGCCAGTGACGACCCGATTTCAGCTGTGAGTAAAACGAGCGATGAAAAAGCAAGTACGAGCAGCGCTGCAATCTGAACCTGCTGACAACAGCCAACCTTCACCGATTCTGCAACAAGCACTCGCTTGAAATTCACGGCCACTGGCGCTGTTCACTTCCTTGGTGAGGTGAAAGCGAAAGAAGTGGCACATATGACTCTTGGAGAGAAAATATGGTACTTCATTAAATTAATGTCATACCGCCTTAGAGGCATACACTCCAATACACGTTAGTGACAGATACCGAAATGAATGGACAGCATAATAACTTAATTGCCGCTTTTTTGAAGTTTTCATATTGTAGCAAATTTCCGCTTCCATGTAGAGATCACGTAACGAGCCCGAAGCGCACTTCTGCTTGAGACAGCTTTGAGCGCAATATTCTGCTCAAGAAATCACTCGTGGCCGATGAATGGACTACTCCAGCATATGGTACGCGAAGATACTGGCAGCTGCATTAGCTTTTGCAACCTATAGACTAGCACCAGCCGCGGTTGTAGCCCTGATAAATCAGAGTGAAAAACAACCGTCTCAAAAACCCCGGCAGCGTTTGCCCCACGCCATAATTTCCCCGTGCCAAAGACCCCGTACAAGAAACCCTGTGTCATAATCTTCGCATGCTATTCCGGTTCTCAGTATATTCTCCAATAATCCCCCAGCCCTTGAAACGACATTTCCCCGCCTTTTAAGAGTTAGCACTCAAAGAACACGTAATGTAAAAATACAAAGGAAGAAAGAAAAAAGGCAAGGAGGGGAGGGGAGGGGGGTCGCGAACGTCTCCTGGTATCGCCGCGTGCAAACCATTTGCTTTGAGAAACACACGGAATAAATCCACTTCACCATCATCAAAATCCCATGTGGTAATAAAGAGTTAAATCCAAAAAGCCGCCGAATTCGTTCAAATGATAAAGCACTCAGGGCACGCAGGCTGGCCTGAAAGCATTGAAGGAGGCACGAAGGCGGAATACTAAATCCAGCTATATCAAGAGATCAGTGTCTGCAGATTACTTACACAAAGCGGGAGTGGAATGTCCGCACATTGGCGCAGCGTACTGTGCGCCGGGGAAATTGACACTGGCAATACTGTGGAGGGCTTCCGAATTCGGATGTTTTGAAAATGGGACAAAAGCAGCGGGGTACTCGATGACTTGGTGCAGGGAACTTGACACCATGCCTCTGACATCCTTCCGTGCACCACGCCTGTGGCCGCGGGGCAGTGATCGCGTCCACGAGAAAGCTCTGGCGAGCTTGCGCACCTTCATCGCGTTATGTCCAATCACCTCCTCGCCGGGTAGCCACGCCAGACTTAACAGCAGCCGTGCATCCCACCATGACTGCTTTCACTCGAGTGCATTTTTTTTTTTACACAGAACTCACTATTGAGAGGTAGTACACGTGTTGTCCAACGACTTTTTTTTTACTTGTGTGCCTGTGTGCGTGCGTGTTTGTTTGTGTGAACTTGTGCATAAGATGTAAGCAGTTTTACTTCATCAACCGTCGTTTCTGCTGTCAGTTCTCGCCTTTTTTCCCCCCTCTTACCAAGTTTCTTACTCGATCCCTTTCAGTTTTGCCGGCAGCAGATGATTTATCCCAGGAACACGCGGCAGTTTTGCCTGCAAACCGTTTTGTATTGTTATGATTCTAATTAAACTACTACCATTTTATATAGGAAAGAGGCTAGCAAGGGAAAACTTTCAGAACGTAAGCACGCGGTCCTAATTATATTTTAAAACCCGTGTCATAGTGCACGGATGTGAACACAAAAACGCACTTACACATACACGCTCACATCATAATCACTCACACAGGCACATACACACATCTTTCATTAGCAGGCAACGTCCGCGCGAGCCAAGCTGTTCATGAGAAACGTTTAACGTCTGGGATAATGTGCCTCTCGTGACAAAATATTCTTGAGAACATAATAGTCCAAGTAGTTGCGGTTCTTTCAAGCACAAATTGTCTATGCCTTATCGATTTTGCACGTTGTTGCCTCTTGAGCATTTTCACTTTAATGTGGGCGCTTCAGTGCAGTATAACGGAAACCTGGGCGAGTTGGTAACGTGTAAAAGTAAAATGTAAAAGTAAAAAAAGGGCAAGAAGAGGGAACACATTGACGAACACACGGCCAAGTAGCAGGCACCGCGGCAGTGCATGAGGTAGCGAGTAGAATACATTGTTCTACTTGTTCCACTCGCTATCGCACAACAGTCGGTTCAAATGTTGTTGCGGCTGTATAACGCAAGACGTTGGCGGTGCGGGCTGAGCAACATTATTTTTCTTTCTCTTTCTCTGCCCACACTAATATATGTATAACGCAAGACAATGGGGAGCAGAAATTCAATTGTGACCGTCGCGTCGCGGTTGGTGGGCTTAATTACCTGCGATCTCAATTTGTGCAACGAAGCTGTGAACTTCTCACAAAAAAAAGGCGTATGCGTTGGTGTGTGAGCTGGCCCGGTGCTGCGCGATGCCTTTTGTCGTTTGTCGGCCATTCTCTGCGTAAAAAACGGCGCGGGCTATCAAGTAAAGCTATCCGTTAATTGGGGAAAACGTCAATTTCAAAAGACGTTTGACTGATATCTTGAACCTTTTCAAAGAAAGTGGCTTAAGCCCTGAGTTCATGTCAGAGGTGTACTCACTATAGCAGCGAAACACAATTCCCGGATGAGCGCTCGAAGATAGAGGGCGACCATGTTCGTTGGTTAAATATAAAATTCATTGTGCGGCAATCCTTGTGTGCCCACTTGGCTGCCCATTGTAAAGCATTTCGCTTTTATCCCTGTTTGATCAGGCCGAAGATGTTTTCAAAAGGGTAAACCAGACCACAAGGGAGATTGGTGAAGCCTATCACAAAAATTATAAAGGGAAGTTTGTGACAGAACCTGGAGCGACCTTGAATGATAACGAATATGCCTTCTTCAATGCCCTCTGACCCCTTATACAGGTTACTGTGGTTTTGTTGTGCCTATTCTTTGTGGAGAAGAAATATAAGCTGATTTTATCGGATAAAACCCGGTTTCGGGTGCGCGGGGCCTTCTGCGCGTTTTGTCGTTTCACGCTCTGTGAGGGCTACGACGCAGTACAAATTCCTTCGGGGCCACCCCAAAGTCAACTCTTCTTCCGCATTACAGAAGAAAGACCGTCTTCGTGGAAGAAAAAAACTGTTTCGAACATTCCGCAGAAGCCCAGATTTTTGTCATTGCACGGGAAATAATGGCTTGCATACCAACCCACAGCGATCCATGAGGCACTCCTGCTGACCGGCGTCGGATGCAGATATCCCTTAGGAAGACATATCACAGCCTATCGGCTCTGGGTGCGCCAAAAGCAGTCGTCTCGCCAAACGTAACCGCGTATTCTTAATTTCACTGCTTTCGGCGAATTCTGGACCAAATAAATCTGCAAGCAGGCTTTCCCACAAACCACAGGTGACCGAAACAAACTATGGGAATATGTATCTCACGCTTCCCGATCACACCAGAGGAACTGGTCCTGTAGCCTTCATAAACCTTCTAGCGAGCTAGCTTCGCTTTCTCGGTGTGGTCAAGAGAGGTATGTGGGGAAGGCTGCTTGCAGAATTTCGGACTGGCATTACCATTCTGACCCAACAACGAAAGGGCGCGAAAGGAAGCCGTTGCGCACTACCAGCTCGCGAAGCGGTGCGAGACAAACATGTGGCGGAGTCATGAGTCATGAGTACGCGCTAAACGGACGATTTCAATGTGATATAGTTTAACTGTAGTCTGCACCAAAGGAAGATTGCGACGTCAAAAGTTAAAGTAAGGAGTCGTGTTACGCACATGCATACAAAAAAATTGATTTAGCTGCTTGTCAAGAACCAAGACGAGATTATATCACTGTCATGGTCAGCGGTTCAACAAAGAACGCTGCTGCGTGCGTGCTCATTAATATGCGCATACATACTCGCTCTCGCGCGGAACTCGTCCCAGGTTTGAAAATGGAGCATTTATTTTTCTCTCTTCCGTGCTTCAAAGCATGCTCATTTTTTGTATAATGTGCAGCATTAAATGTAATACTTTTTTCCATTAAAATTAATTCAAAAGAATGAAGGAGCGTCTCATTAAATTATGCATTGTGAAGATGTTAAGATCCGCCGAAATAAACGCGTTCTGCATATGCTGTTATTGTATGAAAATATTTTTCTGTCAAAATTATTGACAGCCTGTTATGATATGTGGCCGAAACACTTGTTTTAATTAGATCTTTATGTACTGCTTGAAATCCGAAGGAGGAAAAATCTTTAAGTAATAAAATTAGAAAGATATATCTTTGAGCAAGGCTTGGAGAGGAGCGCTTGCAAGCAACTGAGAAAATAATAAAAAAAATCGTCGGCTCCGATAGGTTACACAACACTGGTGTGATTTGTAAAGAAAACTCTTCAGGCGACAACGCAGAGCGCAGAAGCGCGGAACAAAATGCCATATTTGAAACCACAATCAAGGTTTATATCGTGCTTGTAATGCTGAAACAAAGTGATTAAAGCGATTCTGTCTAGTTGCTTTTCAGACTGGGCTACAACGGACGAAAAACAAAAGAAATGAACCAACAGTTTAGTGTTATTTTTCAGGCTACGGGCAATGTAGATGACATATGTGATCCTAAACTGAGGCCACTAAACGATGCTTAAAAGTTTGTGCAGAGCTTAGAAAGTGCAACATATCCCGCAGTAACGATCAGCGCAAGACAGCAACCTTCGTGCAAATGTAGTTACTAATACTACGCACTGGTTGCTTCTACTGTGCTCTTTATGGGCGGTGGGAAAAACATCATAAATATAGTTCCACAATTTGAAAGTACAAAGACAAACAACTTCAACAGTTCTTTGCTCTGGCACTGAGCAGCTGTTTTCTTAGGTTTTCGTACAACTTTTCTTACAAAGCAGGGTGTTTCATGCTCCTGCAAGGCTCATAGCTGAGTATGTTTTTTACAGATATGAGCATAGTTTACAGAGAGGGAAACGTGTAGACCTACCTGAGCGTGGTCGTCGATGGTAGCGGGCGTGGGTTAGCCTGCGCATAAGACAAGCAGTAGGTGAGCTGTAGGAATACTAAGAAGAAAAATCAATGAATCGTTCGAAAAGGAACCAGCTTTTAAGGTAAGCACTTCATGAACGGAAGCGTGGCTTAGAAAGTACTATAGAATACTCGCGCAATCTGCCCATTAAGGAGTATGAGAAGAGAAATCCGAGGCTCTATGACAAAAATTACCCTCCCCATTTCCCCTTCACCCCCTATTCATGAGACGAATTACCGTATAGGAAATCCTTTATCTGAATTCAGGAATAGAGCAGACGCTCGTTTATGCTTAAGGTTGCCATGACTCTCGCTCCCTGGTGTATTTTTAGGGCAAGCATGCCCGTTCGCTCCAGTAAACTCACTGCTGAAGGGTAGACAAGGTGCAGGCACCATGCGAAAGCACCTCCACAGGTCAAAAAGAATATCCGACGAAAGATCATAACTGCAGCAGTTCTCGTTCGCTGCATTTAACACTCCCCGAGTTCAAAATATATAGACGACAGAACCTCTGGAAAACGCATTTTTACTACATATATGGCGTTGTCCCATTTTTTCCCCATATATATTTGAGTGGTTCCAGGGTTTAGTATAACAAAGAGCAGTGTTTAAATGTTATAGCTACTAAAATAACTACTAAAGAAAAATCTAGAAAGAAAATTATGAAATTCGTTCTAAGATCAGTCAATACCAGCCCTTCTCTCGGGTTGTCCACTATACGCAGGTCGAATGCAAGTTTTAACTTGCTCTGCACCCTCCCCTTTTTCCAGCAGGCTCCATAGCCATGACACATAAGAGAGCCAACTAGTGTATCCCCGGAACAATACGAGGAAAGCACAGGCACAGTTTTGGGCAAAGCTACTGAAAGGATCCGACGCTTGAAATTAGAGAAAAGAAACAATTTCGCAGACCACGTGTTTTAAGCGCAAAGCCGAGGGGGTGGCTATCGATCAGGCGTGTCGCAGTGGACGAATCCGGATAAATTTCGACAATCATACCACATAAGGTTTTCACATATGTGCATCTAAATCTCAATACAAGGAAGTTTCTCCCTTTCACCTCAACGCAAATGGTGGCCGTCGCGGCCGGGTTCGAACTCGCAACCTCGCGCTTCGTCGGCGTCGCCGCAGTCGAACTGTCGTTTATCCCCGGTGGCTCCAAGTGGCCGCGTCCTTCAAAGCATTCCAAGGGGTGACGCGCGCGCTTCAGTGCATGGAGCCGTAGGCGATTCTCTTTTTCATGTCAGCTCGGAGGTCAGGTTTAAATGAATCCCGCCAATCAAACGAGGCAACCTAGAAAACATGCATTTGTTGTTGTTGGTTTTTCTCGCGCTATACACGATGATCACCTGTGCCAGCCCGTATTTACACGATATAAGCTGCTGTTGTGAAACTTCGGCGCATCCCTGCGTAAGCAAAATATAAATACGCCGCAAGAGTAATCGGATACGTGTAAATACCGAAGACTTGGTACACCAACCTCGCAACAATGTAGCATCTCCCTCTTTCCTCCCTTGACATGCAGGAACGACCGCTACTCGTCTCGCGCGTAATCTTATATCTCACAGCTTAGGACCCGCGACGCTGGCCGCAAAAGGGAAACAGTATACGTAAATGCCCCTTTCCTTTTTTTTTTTAACCACCGTTCCATTGCACGTCTGCTGCAAACAGGATGTCCAAGAAAACGCTATCTCCAGGCGACGTTTCAGTGATCGGAGGGTGAAGCACAGCCGCGGGGAAATAGCCTATTATAACTTGGCGCTATACGCTCACAAAAATAGCTGTCTACTCCGCTCGTTGCCGCGACGGTTGCGTTTTCTTTTTTCCATCCAGGCCGTTCCCCGTTACGCTAGCCCACCAGTCAGGTAATGAATGAATGAAAAAAAAAATCATTGCTCGATAGATGTCTTGGTGAGTTTGGTGGGAGTCCCGACTATAGGGCTCCTGCTGCTGCCGCCAGTCAACAAAATGTCCACGAAAGAAGAAAAACAACAAAAGCGCGTTCATGTACACTTGAAACAAAACTTACGTATTCTAATGAAGTCAGAAACCAAAACTGGCAACAGAGCAAGATGTATGCAGATGGAAGAAAGCCTAGGTGTCTCTAGCGCTACGCTACGCGCTACATCCGCAAGTTTTCAGTGCGCATATTCAGAGCTGTCCTACGGCGATCTCAATAAGGATAAAGTTATATCGACTCTATTCACGCGACTTATCTTTTACTAAACAAAAGAGCCGTGAAACCTTTTCGCACATAGCACTGTACATTTTCCAACATTAAGATAACGCGGCGGCACTCGGTCAAGGGATCCGCGCCTGCTTGCTAGCTATTTCTCGCAGCAGTGAGTACAGGCGCCTCGCGTGCGGCGCTCCTGTCTGCACTCCATTTGCCGGACTTGCCACGCTTAAAAACTGACCCCGGACAAAAGAAACTAAGCGGCCGTAGCTTTAGGATTTTACGAAGAAGGAGAGTGCTCGCGAGGTGTGCGATCGATGGTTCCGTTACGCGGGACGCCCGGCGAAAGACCCGCGCGTAGAAGTGAACGAACTACTGCGGCGCTAGAGAGCGCTGCTTATAAGGCGTTGACAAAATAGGCCGTCTTATCAGGGACCTCCCGAGCTCGTCCCTTTACTTAACGGGAAAGGAAAGCCGCTTCAGACAAGGAAACTTTTACCCTCGGCTGCCGTCCCTTAAAAGGAATCAGGCTGAAGAACGCGCGAAAAGAAGAAAGGCGGCGCTCGGCGCGCCAGAGGAATGGAACGACGGCGGCGCGGATAAGAAAGACAAGCAGTGGCGGAGGCTTCCAGTGCACGCAGACTCAAACGAGACTTGCAGGGAGCCCTTAAGAGAAAAGCTGGGTTCACACCTTCCTGGCCGTCCCAGTCGGGCTGCCCGGCTGGCGGCGCGGCAAAGTGGCCTCGGCCGGAAGGTGTCCTTTCGCGAACCCTAAATCCTGATCGGCTTCTAATCGTGTTTAGTTCGGCGGGCCTCGCCTTTTCCACCGGGACGGGTGTGTTCTTCTTACGGGCACCGGCCGCGCCTGGCCACGCGTTTCTTTCCTTCTGCCCGGGGCGCCCAAGAATAAAGAGGGCGCTGTCAGTGAGGGGGCGCGGCCAAAAGACAAAGCGGCCGAGTCAAACTGATCGAATCGAAAAAGGAAAATAAAATAAATAAGACAGCGGCAACCAGTGAGCGACCGAAGGCGGCGACGCAGAGGGAAACAGGGAACAGCGTTTGGGGAGGCCCAATTAAGTCTGGGACAGCGCGTCTTCCAATCGCATTACGGGCGCGCACCGGAGCGACCGACGGCCGGCCATCGGCCGCTTCCCTGGCCGCGTCGGAAATGACTCATTATGTTCCAATTGGGGGCACATGTTCGTTTAGAAAAGGCTGATTGAATCCCGAGCTTGTGCTGTTGACGTTGCGTAGGGAAAACCTAAGCGCTGCGCGCGGCGGTGCTTTCTTCATTTTCTCTCTCCTCCTGGCATTTTCCTCCGCTGTGCTCGAACGGCGGCCTTCTTCAGGCTAACAACAGCGGTGCTGCAACTGCAGCCACGTCGGACGATGACCACCCACAGCTGCGCTCTCGTTCGTCACATTGAGGGCCCTTTACTAACGCCAAGCTCGGAAGAATCGGACCAGCTTTCCAACCCCTTATTTTGCTTCTTGCGTGCAAGCCTAACTTTCTTAGACAATGTCACAACAGCGGCAGTGGTTGACAGATTTGCGTGATGCATAACGTAATAGACTCGTGACTCTGGCATCTTCTCCATCGAGACACTGTGTGCCGACAAACTGGTTGAACAGGCAGTCCTCAAAGCACACACTGCTTTCGTTTTTCGGGACCAAGCATTCTTGGTTCCCATTATGACACCACGTGTGTCTGTCCAGCGCAACAATGCGCCGTCAGCATTTCACCTCCGGCTACAATGGGCGGGTGACGCTATTAGTTGGCCAATGTGCAACAAGACGAAGCTGGCTTCACACTTGGAAATGGGGTCTGAGTGACAAATGACTTGTGTTCTCTTTAGAAAAATAAAAAGTATACATGCATAAGGCTAAATCTGACTTCATATGACGTATCGCAGCACAGTACGCATCGGAATAAATACTCCCGACACCGATTCAAAGCCGCTCACAGCACTGATAAGCAACGCGCGGAAATGACTGGCGTCCATGTTCATTTCGGCAAACGGTAGCATCGAGCGTGTGCACCAGTAATAATAATAAAAATCAGTGAGACACTTAAGATCCGCCTTTGAGGGTACGACGCGACAGCGCTAATGGCTCCCTTCAGCGGTTTCTCTTCACACACATTCAGTGTTCTTTGTTAAGATTCACACATTTATCACAATTATCACGGCACAGTTTCAACATTCTTGTCTTTGATGCTCTTCCGCACTGCAGATTATGCGCATAATGTTACTCTAAGTCGTACATGACCAGTCAGCATGTCTTTAGTTCACTCCACTAATTACCACATTACTAAGCTTCAAGTTAAGCCAGCACCATACACATTAACCTCCCCTATACTCAGCCAAGTCCGTCTGGCCCTCCTTAGCAGAGGTACAAGTTCCCCACTCCCCCTCTCCCTTATAACACACCAAAGGACTAGTCCACTGTGCCTGACTGGCGGCCCAACGGTCATGGGTTCAAATCTCGACTACAATTTATGGAAATTTTTCTCTACGCAAAAGCAATTAGTTTATGAAGTTAAGCCGTTTGAGACATATGCGCCAACCTATAATTCGCATTGCAAGAATGCTCTTTTCGATTTTTCACTCCAGACATACGCACAAGCGTGACGTCACACGTGATGTGCATTTTGTGCAACAACGCGCCGCCGGGACGACGCCGGATTTTCCGTTTAACGGGAGCCTGAACGCTGTCGCGGTAATAGACACCTTTAGAATACCGCGCACCATGTACTGTTTCACCGTTACCGGATTACCGGTAGCACGAACGCCGTCATCGCGCATGCGCAGATCGCCTTGAGGGTGCCAGATTGCACCAGGTACCCGGCAGCTGCACGCACGCCTGCCGAGTCGGGACTAGTTGGCGCATGCGCAATGGCGCTGGGCGGGCTGCCGTATACTCCGGTAACGCTGACACGGTTCACGGTATGCTAATGGCGTCGAACACTAAAAACTGCCCGCAACCACTGCTATCGCGGGATCTGCATTACAGCGACAACTGGATTGTCGGACACCTCGCCACATTCATTTTAAACGTCACAAACTCGATCGAAGGAGCACGCGTCCGTCCGCTTCGTATGCCGACAACGAACTGACGTGGCCAGGTTATGGGCACCGCAGCATCACTCCTGCAACGCTCCGCTTACAGCTTCTGGTTCTTCTGCTTACAGGAGAGAGCGAGATGCCAAACACGAGGTGTTGAAGTAGCTATGGACATGCTTTCCAAGATCGGACGACGTCGCTGCTGTGCGTGCGGGGTACACTTTGAAGGCCGTCAGCTTCAAAGCTTCAGTAACCGTACTCGAGAGAACAAGCCTAGCAGGCGCAGTACGGCTTAGCCCTCGCATGTAGCGGCGGTGCGTAGTCACGTCACACTTATGCCGCGATGAGCATCTGATGAAGTGCACGCTAGTGGTGGTCATGTGAACTCAGGGGTTATGGCTTGACGACGGCGCAAATCCTCTTAATAGCTGTCGCTGCAACACAAAATCTTACGGTGTCCGGGCCTAGGAGCGCGCGTCTTCCAGCAATACTGCATTAGAAAGTCCAGGCTGGCGCCCCGATTACAGGAAAGCCGTATAGCCTAGCTTCTCATTTTCAGTAAAGTGTATACATGTGTTGAGAACGTGCGTCCGGCTGCAAAGTCAACCCGATGCCTGCACCTCAATGCAGGCTTGGTACTCTTAATTCGGCCTGTTTAATGAGATTGTGTTCACACGGTACACAACGTTGTCGCCATGATGGAGGCGCAACGAAGGGATCTCATCCCTGTCGGTGTTGTAAAAATTGATGGCTGGACGTATCGCGCCTGTATGTCATCTGTTGAAAGCAGGACGCCTAGTGCGGAACAAAGTACTCATATGGCATGTCCTTCAGTTATTAATATCCGAGGAATTGACAGTGGTCACTCTTTAACTGCAAGCATGCGCTCTCAACCTTCTCAAGCCGTACCACAGGATGCCCGCAAGTCTCGGAGCATCCGGCCTGGTCTGTGGGAGAGCCCGAAGTGCCACCTGCGTGAATCCACCGGCATAAATGGGTACGCATGTCCTCCGGTCAGTTGCTCGGCCACTTAGGGTGCTCCGTATGGAAGGGAGGTCTATGGCACTCCCTCCTACGGGGGCTGTTGGGCCCCCCTGCCCAGTCACGGTTGGCCTTATGATTGAGCATCCACCGAGGCAGTGGGAGGCACTTCGGTGTCGCCGGGTAACTACCGGTGAAATAGGTACAACAGCTCTCCAGGTATGGTGCTCGGCCATCATGGAGGTGCTAGGTTCGATCCCCAGTGCCGCCAGGTACCCACCGGTTTTCTAATGGGTACAACATTTCCCCCGGCCTAGTGCTCGGCTCTTCTGAGGTGCAATGCTAGGAAAAGGGCATGTGGTTACTCACCATCCCTCGATGGAAAATCTGCTCGCGAGGTACCAAAATCGGGCTTGTGCGGAAAAGCCTATTGTGCAACCCAATTTTTTTCTCGTTACGTCCGACAGCCGGAAAAATCCAGACTTGCCCAGGACCTAAGTGATACCATGAAGTTTTCTCTTCGAAACACCAAAGGATCGCTTACAGTAGTGACAGTTAAACTGTACGTCTGTCGAGATACGCTGGTTAGAGGGTATGAGCTTGAACTCTTCCCTTCGCAGTGAGATCCCCATGTAAACACGGTAACACGAACCGCCTTCGCAGGCTGAGGTGTTTCGAAACTGGGTTTGCCACCGAAAGGGCGCAGCGCGGTTTCCGAAGCCTCCTCCAAACGAACAGCCCCGAGGAAGACGGACGCGGGTCAGGGGGACGCTTGTACCCATTTTTACCGTTGGGTTCGAACTAACCACATGCTGCCGCCGAAGCGGCGCCCAGGCCACTAGTACAGTCCCACTAATTAAAATCATCCAGAAGGGTTCTGTGGGCCAGCACACGTGCTCGCCTGTACCCCTGATATCAATTCCTGACACCCGGATGCATAGGGCATGGTGGGGGAAAACGTGATCTGTGGCTGCCGTAATGCAGTGAAGACGAAGTACAGTGCTGGCATGCACTGTGCAAGGGAAGTCGTTCTACGCCCGTCTGCGTTGTGTGAGGTGATATGCATGTCGATGGAGCCACTCTCCCATTCCATATTTTTAAAGCTCTGAAGGGGATGTTAAAAGACGCCACTTCATGAATATGCAAGAATTTTTTAAACGCGTAGTGAAAATTTGAATTTAAAGGGACAGTGAGGAGAACTTTTTTTGTTAGCAACATCTGATAGTTCGGCATTTCATGGCTTTGTTGCCGCTTGTCCGGGAGCGAAAGATGCATTTGTTAAAAAAAAAAATTGGATTCGAAGTTGAAAAAGTTTTTCCCGCCCTCCGATTCAAACTCGGTGCCCTCTTATGACGTCACAGGACGGAGTGACGTGAACGTGACGTAAACGCAGACTCCGTGATTTCTGGCGGCTAGCAATGCGGTCTAGCAGCAGCCGAAATGAAAGCTACCGCCGCCGCACGTTGAAGACATCTATCGGGGGTCGCTGCCGTCGCTTCGTTTACGTTTGCACCGGCGTCTTGCCAGCATTACGATGAATCACGTTCCCGAATCCGACAACGTAGCTCTCGCAAAAACTCCCGCCTGCATTTCAGCGACCTCAGTCCCACAGAGCGTGTGATGCTTTTGAGGGAGCACGGTTAGGTTAGGCGCCGGCGGGTCGTTTCCCCCATTCCTCAGTGAGCAGCCGTTGCTAATCAAATATCTTAACCCCAGTGCGGGGAGTCTCGAGGGGCGAGGACAAGGTCGGCCCGTCGCGCACATCGGAGGCTGGCCGAGGGTTTGGGGCCAATGGATTGTGATTCCATGAACGGCGCTGTTGCACGGTGCAGCGGGCGGCGTCGAGGAGTTTTCTCACGGTTGCAAGGGCCAGGTTATTTATTCTTTTCTTTTGCCACAAAAAACGGATGGGTGCTCAAGGGCGCTCGCATTGAAAGTTGGCGGCTTGAAAGTAAAACCGACGCACCATGCTTCAGCGGGTTCCGCGCGTTTCCGGAGGTACGGGGCCAACTGGATCGGGCTCTCTCGCCCACTTGCAGGTGCCTTCAGGTGTGTACTGTGAATGGATTAAATTAGCTGAGAGCTCGAAGAGAACAGCTCCGCCCAACTGCCGAAGCTATTGAATGGAGCCGCAAACAAACGAGTTGGAGGAGAGCGGAGGTACGGTCTCTGCAGGCTCCAAATCTCTTTTCCTTAACTGCCTTGTACCTTGTCTCCCGTCCCTAATGAACGATTTCCGTTAAGTAGTTCGAAGTTGACTAGCACTGTCGGGAACGTTTCGGCGGGCGAGCGTACGAAGAGAAAAGTGCTCTTTATACTGCTAACTGCCTTGTACGATCACCGACCATCGCGCCATCATAGTTTTTCATCGACCGTGACGATCATTTGACCAGCCTTAACAGGCTCCTTCAAATGTTAACTAGCACTTGAAGCCGCACTTGGAGTTCCTCTGCTGTTCGGCGCTTGTAAATCAAGGCGCGTCAAAAACAAGACCACGGGGCACGCAGAGCTCATAGACGCGAAGCGCCATAACAAATCGAAACTCTCCTGGCCGCCTGTGGCGCCATCAAGCATCGGTTTTCTTTGCTTCCAATATTCAGGTTGTCTTTTGACTGTCTTCCTTGTGTGATAAAAGTGCACTATCAGTTTCAAGAACAAAACTTAATTACCTCAATATTGAACCGCGCAAGCTTCCTTTGTCAGCCTCAGAGATTTGCCGACCATATAGGAAGGAAAATTCCTCCAAGGTGGCGTCTCTTGTCCTATGGCGTCATCACGCTTGTACTTGCGAGATTGGCCTGTGGCGGCGATACCTTTATTTTGGTTCTTGCTATTTTCTGCCTTACAAGAACCTTGTTTTCAGTAAGAGTGGCGTTCTTATGTTCAGGAGCTGGTATTCTATCGATACAAGCCAACTTCCATTTCTCCTCAGTGTCCCTTTAAGCGTCTTTGCGCCTTTTGCTCGCCTCTCGTCACTTTTTCTACGCTCAAATGTCGGCGCTCTTCCGCCGACGCGCACGAGAATATTTCTCCGGAGAGCGGAGCTTTCAGACCCGTCGGAGCGATGCTGCTGACTCGCGGCGGCAATGGTAGCTGCGTGACGCCTGAAAGAATCTAACAACAGCCACCACTAAACAGAATAACGCAGAAGTGTGCGACGGAGTAGAGAGCGAGCATAAAAAGTCACCGGAAAGGACGCGCCAACTTTCGTACGCAATTGTGAATTCTCTGCTGCGTGTAGAAGTGTATTATATGGCTCAGGTGTTCATGATGAGAGGTTGTAGTGACTGAGCGAGTTTATGTACTCTCTCAGATGCGGTTTCAGAGCACCTTTAATGCACACGCGTGTCTGCACCTCACTGCTGCTAACGGCGAGCCGCGAAGCCTCGGCACGTTTACGGTAGATAGCAAGTCCTGCTACCAGTGAGTGCAGACGCTCCGTCGGATGCATCCGGTGCACATTCACGAGCTAAGGTGTCCGCCCTGGCGTAGCCATGCCTCCTACGGCGTCTTCAAACACCTATCAAAGCCTGCACTATTTACATCGCCTAAACACAACACTTTACAAAGACAAATGTCCCTGGTGCGGCGACGCCCCAACCCTAACGCATATCACATGGACCCGTCCCCAGAAACCCGTGGCAGGTGAAGCTGACGACCAGGCGGCGCTCCTTCCCGTCGCCAGAAGGCCGGCAGAAGCCTCCGGAACACTGCATTGAGCGCCCGCCCACATGCGCTCCAGCCACCATCCTATTCAGTAAACGTCTATTCAATTCAATTCAGTCCGGTGTACAATTTTTCTTCTGCACGAGCCCAGGTGTTATTCTGATTTATTTTATAGGCATTTTGTCCATTTTTTATTTTCGTCGCGGCGCGTCGGCCCGTGCTCCATGACAGATGTCCGGGCGCATGCCCCTGGCCGTGCGCATGCTCATTTCCATGCCCATGCGCCCGCCCGCCCGAGCCCGCTTCAGATTACGACCAGTTCTGTAGATGCTCTGACTGGTTGCCGCCAAGAAAAGAATAAATCGAGAACACAAATCAAGACAGCCTGCCTGTCGCCTGTGCTGTTTAATATTCTAATGAGCTCTATTCCCAGCCATCATCACATTCGCACGTACGTCAATGCGGACGAGATTGCATTTTTCACTGCTGCAGCTGACATTCAATCTCTCTATGTGCGCCTGCAATCGTACCTGGATTTGCTTGAAAATTGTTTGTGTGACTTACGTCTCACCTTAAATGTAAACAAGTGCGCTGTACTTGCTTTTCAAATGTAAGATCCCATTCATCTGTCTCTCATTTACCAGCGACAAAATATTCCTCAAGTTGTCATTAAAATATCTGGTGTTATTTATGATGACAGCCTCACATGGCGCTCACACATTGACCATGTCGCAGCGAAAGAGGCTCGTGCTGTGGGCATGTTGCGTAGATTAAGTAACCCCCGGTCTGGAATGCGGAGAGATGCACATTTGCTGATTTATGTTTTGTATGTCCGACTAATTTTAGAATTTGGATCTGTGCTGTTTTCTGATACGGCTGCGTACAAAATTCGCCCACTCGTTCTTTTGGAGCGGGAAGCGCTTCGGTTGTGCCTTGGCCTCCCCAAATTTGTGGCAAATAACGTGGTTTATCTTGAAGCCCGTATTCTTCCTTTATCATCTAGATTTCAACTCCTAACTGTTCAGACATACCTAAGGATATACGAATCAGATTTACACCGCTCCTTGTCTGTTTTTTGTTGCCAGCCGACTTCCTTTTTCTCGAGTCCACTGGCCTAGATTTCAAACCCCGCAGGTAGTCATGGTACAAAATTTGCTTGATCCTTTAAATGTTCTTTTGTATAACATCCTTCCGACAAAAAACAGTGGGCCCTCTGCAGAAATTGTCTGCGATGACATTTTCCCGAAAAACACTAAGAATTTACCACCTTGTATTTTAAATGGATTATTAGAAGACCATTTCAAAGCCTACCTATTAGCTTAACGATAGCTACTGACGGCTATGAATGTGATGAAAAGGTAGGCGCGGGGATATATTGCCCGCTTCTAGATTGTTCTTTTTCTGTGCGGCTTCCTGACTACACCCCAATTTTCCAAGCGGAGTTTCTGGCGGTGGTGCTTGCTCTCCGAAAACTAGAGCTAGCTTTCTCTTCAGTGGCTGTCATTACAGACTCTCTTTCATTGTGTTCGCCCTTGCTTCGGCGGTGGATTCGCCAATCTTAAACACCTTCCATTCATTACTCCCTCCGCATTTGAGCCTTGTTCACATGATATGGGTGTCAGGTCATAGCGGTGTGAAAGCCAATGAAGTTGCGGACTGCCTGGCAAAGGCGTCCCTCAATGGCCCCGTGCTACCTATCGTTCCGGCTACAGCGTACATCACAGCAGCGATGACAACTGGATCTCTTTTAAGATCTGATGATTACCTGCACCTGAGGTGTTCGTGGAGCAGGCAATCTTGCCATTCACGGCAGCTTGAGGTATCTCTATCAAGGCTTCGCTGCAGGATCCCACTCTTCATTTTCTATTTGCACAGGTCTGGGTTAGCGCTTAATCCCGTCTGCGCATTCTGTGGTGAGCACGAAACCATAGACCATTTTTTGTTGTTTTGTCGCCGGTACACCATGATGAGAAGACTGTCTTTAGAGAAACCACTACAAGAGTTTGGCCTTTGTTTGAGCAGCCCAGTCATATTGTCGTTTGGAGCCACCATACTTGGGTACAGCCACAAGTCCGTTTTTACCGCCGTCCAAAATTTTTAAATGAAATTAAATCGGCTAACTTGGTAATAGCCTTTTTTATTCTTACAAATCATTATCATTTAACCACTTGGCTATAAACATCATTCTCGATCTCCTGCGTGCGTTATGCATTTCCCGTTTCATTTCGCTGTTCCTTTTTGTTTACTTCTTCCTTCGTCAGCATTAATATTATTTTCTTCCAGGAAATATTTATCTGAAAAACTCTCTGTGCCCCCAATTCTTGGCCAATCCCCTTGTGTCATTGTATGAGGGTAACAACAACAACAACAACAACAACAACAACAACAACAACAACAACAACAACAACAACAACGACGACGACGACGACGACGACGACGACGACGACGACGACGACGACGACAACAACAACAACAACAACAACAACAACAACAACAACAACAACAACAACAACAACAACAACAACAACAACAACAACAACAACAACAACAACAACAACAACAACACTGACGAGGCCAAACTATCGGCCTCGGCAAGCCACACGTGGTGGTAATGAGAAGCGGCACTTTTCTGCTTTCAGAATTTATTTCCTCCCTTGAGTTCATGCGATCGGTGATTAGCAGGACGGGGTGCCCTGCTTGTCTGTTGTCAGTTGCCACCGGAAGCTCTGCGGAGCAAAGGACGGGGGCTTCATTTACTTCACCTCCTGGATCTGCGCCGCGCCGTCTTGTGGGGTGTCGTTGGCCATTGTGGTTGCTGTTGCCGTGAACAGGCGTGGTCGTCGGTGCGGGGGCGGCTGTGGGCAGCGTGCCTTCGGTAGACATCGTGGCGGGAAACCCGCTGTCGTCGTCCGTGCCGCCACCGGGTCCATTGGCTGCGCCGGGTGCCCCGCCGCGACCGCGGCGAAGGCGCCCGAGCACGGCTCAAGCGCCGAAAGGGCCATCGGCTGGGGACGGCGTGGACGAACGATCCTTCCGGTGGGTCAGGGAAGGGCAGGTGACGGCGGGGCTATCCAGACGGCTTCGGCTGTTCCTCGGCCAGCCCGCGTCACAGCAGCGTTGCGTTCATGAACGAAGAAGAATGCGAACGCTAGGTTCTTCTCGGAACGCGTACCCGCCGGAAAACACGTCCGTTCTGCTCGGTGGCGAGGCTTCTTCACCGGTGCCACCACGCGGCGGGAAAAAAAGAGGCCGCGTTGCGAGAGCGTGCGGACGCGTTTCGCATGAGCTCCGAGGATTACGGCTACCACCCGCGGAATAGCCCTCGACCGGCTGCTGAAACCTTTACTAACGCCTTCAGGACCTCGTCCGGACCACGAGGACGACCGGTGTTTGCGTGCAAGTGCTCGTGTGCCTATTTTTCGGCGCATTTTGCGTCGACCACGTTTTTTCCGCCGCTAGGCCTAATAGGCCTAGCACGAGTACGGCCGCCTGGCGGTAACCACTCCCGACGACCTCGGCTCCCCGGAGGGAGCTGACACGCCTGCAACATGGAAGTCACCGTCGAGGGTGAACCGATCACAGAACATGATTTGAACGACGGAACATGGACCTCCATGGCACTCAAGAACCAGCAACGATTCCGCCGGCGCGGCGTCGACAAAGAAGACGGGCGCTCGGCGCCGGGCCGAGCCGCCATCGGGACGCCCGGCGTTGGGGACGAGGCCGCCGCCATTACTGGCGCCGAAGGCTACGCGAAGAAAGGCAAGCCCCTTGACTCTACCCATAGGAAGCCTAGGCCTCCCCATAGAAGAAGAAGACCCCCGGTCCCGAGGCTACCGGCAGAGCATTACAAAATTGTAATCAGACCGCAGTCTCCCCTTGACCTTCCCACCCATGGCGGAGCGCTCCTGCTCGAAGCGTTTCGTCAAGCCGCCAAGATTACCGACGACAACACCCTTATCGAAGATATTCTTCAGAAACACCCAGTAAACCACACCTTCACGATAAGCACGCCCAACGAGAAACGTGCGAACGCTTACCTCAACCTGCAAGCGTTCGTCATGGGGGACAAGCAGTACCCCATCAAAGCTTACGCGCTTTCCCCGGATCTCTCGGTGAAAGGCCTAATCCACAACGAGTATTGTGGCGAAACGGACGCGCAGCTTGTTCATAACTACAACACCTACAACCCCGACTGGACTATCCTATCGGCAAGACGGTATGGGAGAACAAATCATATAATCATTACGGTAGCCGGAACGGAGCTCCCCCGACTACTCCGATACCCCGGCACAAGACATAAAGTGGTCCTCTTTCTCAACCGAGTAGAGGCCTGCTTCAACTGCCGCAAGACAGGGCACCGACAAGACGTCTGCCCACAACCAAAACGAACCCGCTGCGTCAGGTGCGGAGAAGAGCACCCCCCACCACATGAGGGACAACCACCAACCTGCGTCCCCGTTTGCATCGTCTGCACGGGGGCGCACAGAACCGGGAGCACCAGCTGCAAGTTCAAATTCGTCAAGCAGCAAGCCACCCAGAAACCCGACCTGGCCAGGAACGCCGACCAAAACGCCGGGCAGAGCGACACCTTCGGACGCCAATCGAGGGACAGAACTCGACAAAAAGAGACGCTGACCCTAGGCGACGAGAGGGAGGAGTCCTTCCCGCCGCTGCCACGAAGTAGAAGCAAGTCTGCTACACGACGCAGCCAGTCGCAAGACCTTCGACAGGACCTACCATCGTCCAGCCGGAAGCGGGACCCCAAGAACCCCTGGACAAAGCCAGAAGAAAAGGTTCTCAAGTGGCAGGAAGATCCGGAGAAGCAGGCACTTCGCAATCAGGTGAGGGAGCAAGCCATTTTAATAGAACGCATGCAGTCCCAGATCAGTGAGCTAGGCAGTAAACTCGCGAGCCTCACGCAAACCCAACACCACATTGAAAGCGCGACAACCGCTAATAACAGGTCTCAATCCCTCCCTCCTTCCGAAGGTGCGGGTATGGACATAGAACAACCGAAGGCTCAAAAAAGACAGGCCCCAAAAGACCAGCAAGAGGCCCAGAATCCCAAGAAGCGAATTGAAACAGACGCGGCGTCCCAACCGACGTCAACTTTCGCTGCTAAAGCCAAGCTAGCTCTCCAGCAGAATGAGAGGGTCAACAAACTAGAAGCCCGAACAGATAGGCTAGACGCGACATGCACAGATATCGCCAAGAACCTACAACAGACCAGAGAAGAAATGATGGACGCCATCAAGGCATTACAAGCCCAAGTGAGCGCAATAGCGAGCGCCGTTACGCAGCTGACAGTGCCCCAACATGGCAGCTCGTAATCAAGATATCATCATCTGGCAATGGAACTGTAGAGGTTTTCGAGGCAAAAAATTCAATCTGCAGCTTTATATTCAAAACTTAGAAGTCAAACCGGACATTATTACGATCCAAGAACCGATGGGACCCGTTAGCTTACCAGGATACAAAACCATATCACAAAAAAAAACATACCACACAAAGCAGCAATGACATCCACGCTAGTGGGTAACCAACTCACGGCCATTCAACATGAATTCGACGATTCTCAAGCAGACTACACGCTCACCGAAATTATTCCCGCCAGAAAGAGGCAGGGGAGCCTATACGTTCTTAACCTATACAGCTCCCCAAAAGATAAATCCAGAGAAATCCCGGCATTACTAGAGTCCACCATGAAATTAGCCAAGAATGGGCAGCTAGTGATTACGGGCGACTTCAACGCGCCGCACGTAGAGTGGGGATACCAGAAGTCAAGCAAGAAAGGCAACATCCTCTGGAACAAAATCCAAGGATTAGGACTTTCGCTACTAAACGATCCTAGCACAGCGACCAGAACTGGCAACAGCGTTAGCCGAGACACCACCCCGGACCTGACGCTAGCCAGGAATGTGCAGAACCCCGCCTGGCGAAACACAGGCACGGATCTAAACAGCAACCACTACATCCTGGCCATTACCCTTCGCACCGAGATTCGGAAGAAGGGCTGGAAGGTAACGAAATTTACAGACTGGGAAAAATTTCGGAAAGAACGGGATCAAACGGCCCCGACTGAAATCGAAGACATCCAAGATTGGGTTAAATCAATATGTAATGATGTAGAGTCGCACACAAGCGAAATAACAACAGACGCCGCACAACCTAACCTCGATTCAAGATTGGCACACATGTGGGAGGCAAAAAATAGTCTTATGAAGAGGTGGAAGAGACAGCGACTCAACAAAAGGCTACGAAGTCGAATCGCCCAACTCGAAAGAGAAATTGAACAATATGCGATAGAACGTACCCGGCAACAATGGTATCAAACCTGTGACAGCCTGAACGGACAACTGGGCAGTAAGAGGGCGTGGCACCTGCTCCGCCACCTTCTCGACCCCACACAGTCCAAGTCGGCTGCGCAAGAACAGCTTGCTAAAGTCATCCATCAACACCCCGGGGACGAACACTACTTCTTGGACCTCCTCAGGGACAAATACCTAAATACCGCACACGACGGAGAAACGAGCCCACAGTATTCAGGACAACCAAATCCGCAGCTGGACGAGCCGTTCAGTGATGCAGAAGTCTGGGCAGCGCTGGGCCAGCTTAGAACAACCTCAGCGGCAGGACCAGATCTGATTACGAATAAGGTCCTCCGTAACCTGGACCTGAAATCTGTCACTGCAGTCACAGATTACTTCAACGTATGCTGGGAGACAGGAATCATTCCCAGCAGCTGGAAACATGCCCGAGTGACATTTATTCCAAAACCCAACAAGAAACTCAACGTGGACAACCTAAGACCCATTTCCCTCACATCCTGTCTCGGGAAACTCATGGAGCACGTGGTTCTGAACAGACTACGGGACTACACCGAAGACCACAACCTCATGCCACACTCCATGGTGGGCTTCAGAAGAGGACTCTCCACCCAAGACGTCATGCTCCAGCTATCACGTGACATACTCGACCCCTCCATTAAGAACACAAGAGCAATATTGAGCCTCGATCTCAAAAGGGCATTCGACAACGTGTCACACAATACCATTCTGAAACACCTAGCCGACCTCAACCCAGGCGAACGGGCGTACAATTATGTTAAAGCCTTCCTAGAAAATAGAACGGTGGAGATCACCGTTGGACCACTGAAATCCACCCCAATCAGGCTCGGAAACAGAGGGACACCACAAGGAGCAGTCTTGTCGCCCTTCCTCTTTAATCTGGCTTTAATCAAGCTTCCAGACAGGCTCAACGCAATTCAAAACATCCATCACACTCTGTACGCAGACGACATAACTATCTGGACGAACCGCGGCTCCGATGGACAAATTGAAGAAGCTCTCCAAGCAGCGGCTGAAACGGTTGAGTTGGAGGCAAGGAGAGCCGGCCTCGAGTGTTCCCAACCAAAATCAGAACTCCTAATCGTACGGCGGAGCAAGAAACCTGAAGACAGGATCCCCATCAACATTACGATCCAAGGCAAAAGCATAGATGAAGTGGAGAACATACGGGTCTTAGGACTCCCCATCTCCAACACCTCCCGCAACACTGTAGCACTGGGGAGACTCGAAAGCTCAGTACACCGGGTGGCGCGCATGATCAGGCGCATCGCCAACAAGAGACGAGGCATGAAGGAGCACGACCTATACAAACTCCTTCAAGCATTCGTCATCAGCAAAATTACATATGCCTTCCCATATCTCCATCTCAAGAAAGGAGAAGAACAAAAGATCGATACCCTAATACGGCATGCATACAAAACGGCGTTGGGCCTTCCTAAATTCACAGCCAACGAGAAACTCCTCGCCCTGGGAGTACACAATACCTTTTCTGAACTTAAGGAAGCCCACCTAACAACACAGACGGCTCGACTCTCCAGCACTGCAGCGGGCAGAATCATCCTGGACAGACTTGCAATCGAAGGGCAGCCTATGGCGGACCATCCAGGCCCCGTTCCTAGCCATATCCGAATAAAAATATTACCTCTACCCAAGAACATGAACCCGCAAACCCAACAGGGTCGGCGGGAAGCAAGAGCCAGAGCTCTGCATAGACGCTTGCAGAGTCTTCCAGACGTCATCTACGTCGATGCAGCCAACTACCAAGACAGCCCCCACAGATTCGCCATCTGTGGGGTATCTCATCCTCAGGACCCGGACCCGGCCACTCCACTCATGGCCGCTACAGTATTTACCAAGAACGCGGAAACCGCGGAAGAAGCTGCAATTGCAGCTGCTATCGCCTTTACGGACGCTACAACCATCGTTAGCGATTCCGAATATGCCATTGCGAACTTTGCCAAAGGCCGCATCTCACTCACGGCCAGAAATATCCTGGAAAATGTTAAAGACACATCCCCCCTCCGAGACATTGACCTGGTATGGGTCCCGGCGCACGCCGGAAACCCCGGAAACGAGGCCGCCAACGCACAAGCTCGAGTTAAAGCCGGCCGAGCAGTAGACGGTCCGAACCCGGAGGCAGCCGGTGAAGCGCTAACCTCCTATCACGGCCACACCACCCATTTTAGACTCGCACGTAGGCAGTTCCCGCCGCCGCACCCCTCCCTGTCAAGGGAGCAGCAGGTGGCGTGGAGAAGACTAGAAACCGACTCTTTCCCCAACCCGAATGTGTACTCGCACATATTTATTACAACCTCCAGCCCTAACTGCCGCTTCTGCGGTGCAAAAGCTACTTTAGACCACATAATCTGGGACTGTAAAGCACATCCCCCACCCCCAGATCTCATGGCTGCTCCCTCACCTGACGCGTGGCTTTCAGTAAAGGTCAGCGACGACCGAGGCACTCAAGTCAAGGCTGTCGAATGGGCCTGTGAGGTACGAGACCTACATGGTCTGGACCTCACTTACTGACCACGAATCTACACTTTCTTTCAATAAAGGTTTTACTCACTCACTCACCACGCGGCGGCGCGCGTGGACGGGTTCGAGAACGAACACACCGGCGCCACCTAGATTCAAGAAAGAAGTGAGATGATGGCCTCTTCGGCAACAAATGCGCCAGCGAATGGCTGTAGTTGGATGATGGCTCCTGTCGACGAGGAAAATTGTTTTAAAAGAAAAGTTTAACACTTGCTGGTACATAGATGATATGGCGTTCCCCGGAGGGAAATAAAGGATAAGAAGGCGGTTCTTGGGGGGTAGCAAGATCAGTCGAAGAAGACGAAGAGCTTCGTGCACAAACACACTAGGGCACTAGCCAAGGCACCCGGTTACATGTACGCAAAAAGCAAGAACTTTATTTTTGGGTTTTGAGACATCAGGTTTGTTTCTCTTCATTCCTACGGAACACATGTAGCGTTTCTGTGCCGATTATTGCGGTCATAGAGATTCTTAATATAACTAGAAGGAAAGCTGGCGGCGCTACACTTTACCATGGAAAGGCGCAGCAATGCCGGGAAGACGAGGTTTCTTGCTTGACTTGGCTATTGTCGGTATAAAACGGGGATTCAGCCGTAAAAATACGACTCTTCTCGAAGAAATGCTGCAAAAGTTTTCCTACCAGCCTAAAACCGAACTTCCACTTGCCTTAAATCCATTGAAGAAATGAAAAACGCAGTATCAAATTAACTTAATCTGCGCGCAGAGGAGAGTATCGCGGCGAAGCTACCAATTCCGAGGTGCAATCCTCGCTTGCGTCTGCCGAGCACTGGCCAAGCCAAGTACGAAACCTCGTCTTCTCGGCATTCCCACGATGGATGCTTTAAAAAACTCGCATAGGCGGTGGCGCCAGCTTTCCACCGAGACATTATTTAGAAATTTTATAATTGCGGTGACACCCCTACGAATGAAAGAAGATGGTCCAGAGAAGGCGCATTGGCGACTACGTTCCTGAGATTTTTTTTCTTATAAAAGGTCAACTTTAATTTCCCATTACCGTTAGCTATACATCGACAACGGCTCCCACTTGTGGCGGTGTCGATCAGTCTCGATGTCTTAACGTATACGCCCGTACACAACAACACACGAGCTGGTGTGTATTTTTGCAGGTGTTACCGTGCATCACAGTAGCCGAGCTTATAGGACATGACTTTAGATGTGAGAAGATCCTTGCTTCGGTCCCGCAGCAGGCAAGCGCTGTTTTTGATCACTGGCGTTCGTTTCCGCGACAAATCCTCGCGCTATATATTTTTAGCCGAATACGCCATAAAGTGTGCTCACAGCACTGAATGTTCTTGGCCCTTGTGACGTGCTGAAAATTTGCATGCTGCTGGTCGTATTAACTTGGCACGCGCGAATCACAGTAAATTTGAGTGGGTTTGCCGAAACGATTCGCAGGAAGTTGGGAGCCTCACTTCAGATTAAGGTGAGCGGACATGCAGTAGCATGGTAGCACGGTGTCTTGACCCCGCTGTGACGCGTCATGTGACATTGAACTGAAGTTCTATCTGCTACGTTTTCGTTGAGTTCAATTAGCCCAACTAAATGAAGTGCAGCTTTTTTGCGCTTTTTCTTTAAAGAGTGTTTGTCCAGAGAACCGTCAGTGTTAAAAAGCACATTTCTGCGTCTGGATAACTACGCATGCATAAGCAGGATCCACTGTTATCTGCGCAAAACTGCCTGATTTGAGTCCCCGCGCGTTCCACTCAATTCCCAGCACGCAAACCGACAGTCCGCTGGACATTTGGAGTTCGCAGCCCCGCTATTGCTATAAGTCCGGAGGAAGTCTTCACAGTGACGGAGAAGGGCCGGCCAAAAGGATGAAAAGCGAGCACTGTTGGGCCTCGTTAGAAGCCGGTAGGGCGTTGGCAAAAATTGTGCGAAGAGGCCGCGCTGCAGGCACGAAAGATCCGGTAAGCCTGCGAGGCTTAATTTCGAGTTTGTGACTTAGCAAGTGTGGCTGCTGCATTAGCTCATTCTTTGCGGTGTGCGACAGTATGAGTGGCTACGCACGGTTTATTTGTTGCCTCAGCTCTGTAGCCGCTCAGAGCACGCTTACACCCTAAACACTGCAGGGAGCACGGCCGAACCAGCGAGGCTGCTGTACTCTCTCCAGCAGGAGTATACACTCCGCTGCCGCGTCCGCCCTTGCTTCTAAGGCAGTAGAGCAGCCTGCGCTCTCCCTCGACGGACAAATCGGAAGGAGATGACGGCTCTATTTCCTCCGTGTGAATAATTTCCCAGCAGTGTGACCTCCGATTACCTGCCATGCTGTTGAAATTCGGTGTTATCAGCAAACCTGCTGGCTGTGCATAACGGAAACTCATTTTGAGCGGCAAGCGGAAAATGGAGGCACTCCATGAAACGCACTCAGTGAGTACACTTCAACGAAGGCATGAGTGCTTTTGAACATGGGGTTGAACACAAGTTGCTGTCAAATGGAGCACTTTCTGCTCAATGATTACGCATCTGAAACGAAGGAATAATTTCGCTACATAGAGCCGCTTCCGAACCGCCACCGCCGCATGATGAATGCTTGCTCCTGAAACGACCAGAATACCAATTTGGGCACCGTGCACTCTGGCAGTATAAAGTTCCCCGTAACAAGAGGCCAAAGTAGAGCGCTGCAGTACGTTTTATAAAGCGGGAATTGTCACGAAGGCCTGAGTATTTTGTGTTCTTCAGCAGTGCCTGAAGACAAATTGCGGGTTGTGGTATGGGGCTCCCGCCTCAAAGCACAACTTTGGATGAGCCATCCTTTCCATAGTCACCGCATCTCGCTTCTGCCACGTTTTAAATTCGTGAACGATACGAAAGCCCAGCTATGGCAAGGCTTCTCCGCCGGAGAAAGCGTGCGGCTAGGTATGGAGCGGCTCGAGAACGAGCGCCCGACTACCATCTAGAGCTGCAAAAGATGTGCAAAAGCAGTTAGTTTTTTTCTTTGCACATGCGATGGCAATGCATGCACGAACAAAATTATTAATGGGGAGGGAGCGCATACGCGTCAAGTGAGTGAGTTAAAGAGGATGAAACTGATTGCGGATACCGGCGAAGAGAGAAGCGAAGGATGCGCATGTGCAAAGCGCGTCAGGTTACTGAGCTGAGTGCAGTCGTTTAGCGTGATGAATAACTGACAGCGGAAAGAGAAAGAGCAGAGATGGAGCGCGAATCAAGAACTGCAAAACTCAGGAAATGAGTCCAGCTGTGGCAGCACAGTGTTATTAATCGTCTGATGTCTTGATTGGCGGGCGTATAGTTATGGGGCCTTGACTACTCACTGAAATGTAAAGTTACTGCGTGCTTAAAGCATATTTGTAACGTTTCACCGAGTCCAATGAGTGCGATTGAACTCAGAGCAACTTCATAGCGGCGTAACGCGGTGCGTCGCGTTCGAACATACGTGGTGCAGCGAGGAAGAAGTCAGCGGTTCTTAAAGAGCCTCATGCAATATACTGGAAAATATCTGCAATGGCTGCACAATCACCATAATCCTCCATAAAGAGCGCAATAAAATTTCATTAAGAATGGTGTAGGCAGGAAGATACGATACTTCCAATTGTGTTCGCAGGCTATTTACACGAGGCATTCAGAGACCTGGAATGGCAACAGTCGGGGATAAGAGTTAATGGACAATACCTTAGTGATCCGCGATTAAGGTAAATTTGTACACTCTTTAAACGGCAGTGTATGTGTGCCTTGAACTCGCGTTTCGCAGTGCAGTGTAATTTGTGCGCTCGTGACGGGCTCGCGGCGTCCCGACCAACCCACCACTGTTGTCTTTGATCCTGCTTTCTTCTCACACGGTGCGTCGCTTTCGCGGAGCGTTGTCGCGAAGCTACACACATAGGGCACGAAACGCGGAGGGGAACGACCGACCCGTAACTGCCGTCATGTGTGTAAATACGAACGATACTGTTTCCAAGCACTAAAGAGACCGAAAGAAAAGAAGCGTCCAATGAGCGGTTTGTTATGCAGCGAACAGATCACTTCCGACGCAGTGGTCTTTTGCGTGGAGGTAGAAGAGGCAAGAAATTTTTCAAAATGTGAAAATTGACGGGCGGTCACCCCATTGGTATGGCGAGTGATCATCGCTAGCTGGTCCCCGACATGTTTAAGGAAACGGTGACGGAATGCATGGGTTGAATTCAGTGATGATGATGATTGGTTCATGGTAAGGTATTAACTGACGAGAATGCGTCTGGCCTCAGAATTTTTAAGTTTAAGCTCTGCGCCATATCCGTGTCCTACATCGTAAATGCGCCCTTTTTTGGGCGCTTATGGCTGGCCTCCTCAACTCGGGATCGTTGCAAGTGTTATGTGATGTTCCCGACTGCGTTGGGTTCATTTAGAGAGTGAAGTCGCCCGAGGCAGCGTCGACCACAGAGTGCTCGCGCCTCATGACGTCGCAGAGCGACGACTGGCGAAGTTTGATCCAAACTGGCGAGAGAGGACGACGAAGTTGAGAATGCTTTCTTGAGTGGCGTTTCGAGGCGCCTCGCGGCTTCTAGTGACCACGCGCCCCACCGATGACGACGAAGGTAGCACGAGGCACGGGCTGCGCGCGCTGTGCGGTCACGTGCTCGAGAGCGAGTCGATGCTGCGCGTGTGCACAGTACGCCCACGAATACGTAAAGCCGGGGAGCTAGTCAGATACAGCAAGTCTAAGAAAAAGAGCCATTGTGCAGCGAACGCAAAGCGAAACACGGCATTAATAGGGACCGAATCTCAGTCGAAGCATGTCGCGTGGGGTGGTAATAAAAGGAGACACCGTTCTACTTCTTTTCAAGAGCTAGCATTGTGCTCATATTTATTTTTTCCTTTGCTCTCAACGAACTATCCAGCTTCCCTATGCCAGATGAGATGGGAAGCGCAACAGTGGGACTCCCCTTGGCCTCCTGGATCTGCGCCTCGCCGTGTTGTGGAGTGTCGTTGGCCGGTGTGTCGGTGTTGCCGTGGACAGGCGTGGTTGTCGGTGCGGGGCTGGCCGTGGGCAGCGTACGCTCGATGGACATCGTGGCGGAGAACCCGCTGCCGTCGTCCGGACCGCCACCGGGTCCGTTGGCTGCGTCGGATGCCCCGATGGCCGCCGTGGCCGCGGCGGAGGCGCCTGTGCACGGAGGATGCTCCACACAGGCCACTTGCTGGAGGGCCGCCTGGACGTCCTGGCGCCGGGACGGTGGAACGCAACGTCGATGGCGGCTGTGGCTGGTCCACGGCGAACCATGGGCGCAGCGACCTTGCGTTCACAAGTGAAGAAAAAGAACGCGAACGCAAGGTTGGCCTCGGAGGACGCTGCCATGGGAAACACGTCCGTCCTGTTCGGAGGCAAGGCTTCTTCGGCGGAGCTAGCATGTGGCGGCGCGCGTGAAGGTGGCTCGAGAGCGAACACACCGGCGCCACCTGGAGTGGAAAAGAAGAGAGATGGCTTGCATCGGTGAAAACTATGCCGATGAATGACGAGGCGATAACTTGCTGTTAATGACCAGAAACACAGGCCTCAAACGAAAGTCCTTTGTCGGCGGGCGCTTATCGATGGTGTGTTCGAAGTGGAAAAATAACTGGCAGGGAAACAGAGCACGTTTAGTAACAACGAAGAGAAAGAAGACGAACAACTGAGAGCGCAGAGACGATAACAGCAGAAGGATCACATTTCCACATACACAAGGAGCAAAAACTTTATAGCAGATGGGAGTGATTTTTCTGCATTGCTACACAACACCGCAGTGTTGATGTGTTGCTTTCAGCAGCTGAAATTTGACGGATTTAAATAGACCCAACTAAGTTGTATCATCACGTATGCTTTTGGAACTTATTTTTTCAGAGAGAGAGACGCATAAAATCTGGACAAGAGCTTATGTATAGCTTGCAGAGCTGCGACCACTTGCTCCGTGGCGCTGAACACTCAAAATCGCCGCGGGAATTTCGAATGTCCGCTGCATCTCATCTATTTCCTATGGCCGTCGGAACTTGTCGGTGCGAGCGCAGGAAGCATTTTATAGGTCATATTTGGAGCAAAGACGAAAAGTGGCCTTGATAATGACCCCGTTAGAGCATAATCGCGCCCCACTGTGGTTTTTTCAGAATTGCAAGTTAGAAATATCCCCTCTGGGTTACGAGGTGTTACGTGGCCAACAGATGACGCTAGTGGGTGACGTTCAGGAAACCTGGGCACGAACTGAAGTGTGGTCTTCTCCCACCTTAAGTAATTTACTTTTTTATTTAATTTTTAACGCTGCTAACTACAAAACCAGGAGCTGAAGGAAGTTGTTCACGTACCATCTTTGGCAAAAGTAACCAGGCTGCTTGCTTGGTCTCCTTGTCACTCGTATAGTGAAGCCCTATAACAGCTCTTCTCAAGATCAAATGGTTTTGAAAGGTGAGTAGAAGGGCTCTCCTTACCTTACAGAGATTCGGAGTTTGTGGGGCGGCTTAAGTGCTCCACTATAGGACTGAGGAGCAAGCCATGCAACGTGGCTACTTTTGGCAAAGCCCGTACATACACACCAGGAAAGCGAGCAAGAAAAGAGAATTTGACGATGATTGTGAATATTTATGGCGCAAGCGGCCAAAGAGCGCAATGGCACAAGATGTTTTAGTCTTCTCAAGCTGGGGTCAAAGACAATTTTTTTTTTTTTTTCAAATTCAAATTCACTTTATTTCTGGTAGAAAGCAAGTATACATCATGAGCAAGAGAGTTTAAAAGAGGATTATTCTACCAAGGAAGACGAGGCAAAAGGCGTTTCATCTACGCCTGACAAGGCCTCGCCTCCTGAGCAGTTCCCCCTAAAGAACCCAAGCACCAGGTCGTGGGAAAGCTTATACCCATAGTATCACCGATGGGTACCCGGCGGCATTGCGGATCGAACCTCTTGCCTTCTGCATTCGATTGGGATGCTTAAATCACAAAAACAGGAATTAAAGACTAATAAATACACAAAAAATAAAAGGTATGGAACGTGCCGTATATCATGAGACTGTCTACACCTATCGCTACGGCCCGAAGTAGCGCTGCTGAAGACGCTCAAGGTTTAATTTAACGCGAGCGTGCTCGTAGATACCGTAGTAGTGGATACTGTAGCAGCGTTATGTTGGTATTTTCGCGCGCTGCGGTGGGGCTGTTTTGAAGCATTTCTTCAGGCATGGAGAGCTCCCCTGTCCAGTCCCAACATTGGATGCGGCCTCCCTTCCCTTTCAACCAGCGCATGTGCTAGAAAGCCCCAGCGATTGTTTTTATTTGCACGAGAAGCCTTAATTAACTCGCACTTTCAGCAGTGATCCTGATTTATTGATGTAATGTGGTGCACATTTGTGCGCTGTAATCCGGAATGGCTTGACAACTTCAAAGCGCCTTTATTTCGTGCGCGTTTCTTGAAACAATTCGCAAGAAGTCGGGAACGAATGTATATAATGAGTACCCGGGGGTAGGATGGGCGGCTTCCCTATTCCAAGGAGGAATTGGCCTGTGCTGCCGCCATGGCCCTTGCCACCAACCCTCGTTGGCACGCAAGGTCGTGGTTGACCAGCGTGTCCTCCCACTCCTCATGCGTCGGCTTCCTGCTTGTGTCCATTCTTGGATTGTGTTGGCAGGCCCATACAATATGGTAAAGGTGAGCCTTTTTGTTATAATTTGGCATTCCGCTTTATAAAGGTTTAGAAACATTTTATTAAGAAGTTGAGAGCCTTTTTACAGGACCGGGAAAGTAAGGAAACGTGCTGTATGTAGCACAGAGTAGTTGTTGCAATGATATCCGTGGATCAACGTTCCTGATCGTACACTCTAAACACGGATTGGCTTATATGGGAGTAAAAATGGATTAAGCTGTCCTCTAGCGCACACCCGTTTAGAGGCAAGGTGTGCTGCATGCCCAAGCCTTAGGATATATTGCTATCAATAGAAATGCGGAATACCTACGACTGGCCATGGAAACAATTTTCCTCTTCCAAAGTTGCGAAATTCAAATAGTTAAATAGGTTTTAACGCAGGTTTCAATCTTCTCTGTTTGCTAATCTCGAGATCACTGGTGCCTCGTTTGAAATACTCGTCGTGTTACTAACTGTATTAAGTTATTATGTTTTGCAGTGGGATTACGCCTGCGTTGCCGAGAGAAAACATTCCGTGCCTTTGAAGATCGAAATCTGCTCCGGAACTTGGAAGTCAAGTGTGTACCTATGTTTGTAAATTCCTTATGCCAGCAGGCACACTGTTGCAATAAAAAGAAAAAAACTACCCCGCCTTATCGGTAACTGGCAGGGCGTTGACGAGAACGTCACGAAGAAGCCACATCGAAGACCAAGAAACAAGCGCTAACCTTGCACGGTTTAAGTGGTATGGCGTTCAGCTGCTAAGTCCAAGGTAGCGGGATCAAATCCCAGCCATGACGTTGCACTGCCATGGTGGCAACATCCAACAACGCCCGTGCGTTTTGAGACGTTAGATGACCCCGGGTTGTCGAAATTAATCTTGAACGCTCCACTATGGTGTACCATGATAACCCACGTGCAACTTGGGGCCATTAGGCCCCCACGCACAACTAGCATCAGTATAGTCTCTAGTGAATGACATAATATTGTGGATGCATCAGTTTCAGCACTACGACGTGAGAGTGGCCGTGTAAATCTATCTCGATGTTACTTTGGCAAAATTTTGCACTCGTCCCGTTGCGCAGTTGCCGAGAAAGCGCTAACTACATGAAATAAATGAAAACAAATGAAAATTGAAAGAAACACAAGTATAGCATATTGTTCTTCTGACTTCCACTTTATTTCAGCGAAGATTTGCAGCGGGCCGCTAAGGGCCTCCCTGTCCATTTGTGCACGAATTCAACGCGAGTAAAAGCGTCATATGTTGTTCACCGCTCTGATTTCCCGTATTTTGATAGTGTAGGGCGGGGATCGCTTATTTTTTATTTTGCACTCTGCGCTGGCGTACTACCTGGATCAGAGAAGCAGGATTAGGAGACTTCTGCACAAAAAAAAAAAAACTCTCCCGAACAAAATCGAATTAAAACGTAGCAAACGCCTCGCGTACACGGCCAAGCAAGGCCTAATCCGGTGTTTTTACATGTCTGCAAGGTAGTCCATCTCAGTTTCCCTCCCCGAAGTTCTCGGCAACCTGCCACCGCAGCTCTCGTCGAGCGGGCGATGTGGCGGCGGGACAATCAGCGCGCTCGTGCTCCGAGGAACAGCTCCCGCGGGAGCCGTCCCTGTAAAAGGAGCGTATCAGGAGGCGCCGACGGCCCCAGAGTTATGACGACGCCTGGCGCCTCGGCGGACGCTACCGTGCGGAGGCAATGGCCAGCCGCAAAATATGAGTTGAAGGCAGCCGGGGAACAGGCCGCCTTACCGAGATTAGGTGTTACGAATGGGACCGTTAACGCTCCCCGCTGCTTGGATCGCTGGAGAAATTTATAAGGGAGAGGGCCTCGAACCGGCACGTCGTTCGGCGAAGCCCTTTGCCGGCAGGCATGGCGCATCAGGCATATCGGTGGCAGCCGAACCCCCGGCGGCCCGGTCCCTACACAGCCGGCGGTGCTTTTTGAGTTCGAAGATCACTGCGAGTGGCGCGGCTCGGTCGGGCTGCCACCTTCGGCGCAGGTAAGGATCCGGGTGCGTGAAATGTCAGCCGCAGCGCTATAGCGTCACGTAGTCGTTGCAAGCCTCGCGTGCACTGGTAAGGGTTTGCTCAAACTACAACGTACGCCTCTCTCTCTCTCTCTGTCTGCTTTCTCGAACACGGAGGTCCATTTATCAGGAAAGATGGAAAGGATAATATATAGAATGCACTTCTTCCAATGAAACAGAAAGGGAAAAATTCAGGTGTGGCAGCCCTTTTTACGGCACTAATGCCACTCCAACGGGGAAGGATAATTCCAGGAACTGTCGAGCTAAATTGAATGCCTCCCGCAAGGAAGATGTCGATTCAACGGCAGCAACGTAAGGACACTGAGGCTGGCCCGAATCTTTGCATAAGATCTATTAGAGTGCGTGCATCAAATGAAATCTTTACTTCCATCAGGTGCGGAATAAATGGAAGGCGACGGAAAAAAGCTGCCAATTTCGACCTAGGCGAATTGGAAAAGTGCCTTTGTAACGATTTTCGGACACGGTTAAGCACCTCAAGTGGTCGAAGTGAATACGGAGCTCTCCACTACATGCGCCCCATTACTCATCATGTTGCTTTCTCACTTAAATTCAACTGTAACATTTTTAAATAAGTGAACGTGCCAGGAGAAAGTAAAAGAAAAGGGTAGAAGACCGCAATGAAGGCTTTATTAAATGTGTAATAAAACAAGGAAAGAGAAGCAGCTGGAAGATGAGATTCTTGATAGCACAGACCAAAGTGAACACGGGTTGAGAGGCAGCCTCAGTCCGCTAGCCAATGCTTCGACAACGCGTTGACTTGCGGAGTCAGGCTGCACCATAACCCCTGCTCACTTTGCTTTTTGCTAAAATTTAAAACAAGCTACACTATTGTAAAACACAGCGAAACACCATTGTAATCTGAATGATCCCATAGCCACTCCATCAACGACAAGCTTTAGTCAGCGCCCTGACCTATTCTCGTGCTATTAGATAATTCGGAAGCTACCTTAAATGCGTTTCAAATAATGTTGCAGAAAATGTTCGTGATTTGCAGACCGAAGTATTAATGAGCCACAAGGTGCCGTCGATTCAGGTTGTGTATTTGTGCCCCCCCCCCCCCCCCTCGTTTTTTTCTTCTAGCTTTTGACAAAGTGGACGAAACAACGCATTCCGCGATGAAAGCAATTTCAGATCAGATGTAGCTCGTTGCCACAGGACGACAATCTCCCTCCGCGCTGAGTGGTTGAATGGTGCATGAGCCGTTGCATAACACTGGCGTCGATAATCATCGTTAGGGAAGCAGCGCGTGCGTCAACGCATGGTGATGTCTTGCACTGCTGTAGTGCTGCCCTGGAAATAGTTATCATTGCGCAAGGAGACAATCTTCATGGATTCCGCAACCTGTAGTAGCAGTCAGTGTGATCAGTGCAGCCAATAGCAGTACCCGCGAAAAGAATAAGCTGTCATTTCCAAGCACCCCTGATAGAAACTAGGATTTTTGGACTTCAGACCCATTTCATTAAAATATATTTACTGCTTTACGTGCCTGCTTTATACGTCAACATAGACATCGCGCTTCGAATGGGCTCCGAAGCACGTTAGTTTCTCAATATACGCCCGCGAAGAAATAAAAGCGCCGACTTGCCGGATCAAATTAATGCCTAAGAGTGGAAGAGAAGAGCAGACAAGAGAAGGACAGAAAAGATGCCAAATAAATGCGTGTTTAATCAAAGTAAAGTGTATGCTGGTGACGCAATAAAAGAAAAAAGCAACGAAATACAGAAATAGTTCTCAGAAGACTTCCTGAGGAGCGCTTGTGTGCGAAGTATATCAGCTCACGTTACGAGGGTAATCGTGCATGGAAGCCTTTCAGGAAATTTATTTATAACACATGACAAAACAACTGACCTTTTTAGCGAAATGAAGCTAGATGCACGTGATGGGCTGCAAAAAAAAAAACAGAAAGTGCTCGTTCGGACGTTAACTGCAGCCGCGCACCACAAAGAAAGCGCAATCGAACTATGTCATGCCTCGTATCACAGGCATTAATAGCACCCGGGGCAGATGGCCACCTTTCAATTTTTCGAGCTGAGCTTCTCGTCATCGGGCCACTATTTATTTATTTATTTATTTATTTACTTATTTATTTATTTCGTACAACAATACATGGTGTCCACAGGGAAAGGCCAAAGGAGACTAAGATGTCTCCTGACGAGGCCTAACACCCGCATACACGTCGGCGCAGATGGTACGGAGTAACATATCAGTGAGAACAGTGGTACATTAAGCACAGCGAGACAGGAATTCAACATAAGCAATTACACAAGCACTGGTCCGGCTGAAATTAATACTGAAGAAGTCATCAACAGTCAGCGATAGTAAGTGGTGTAGAAAAGAAAAACACATTCGCACAGAAAAGTTGGAATAACAATGAAATGTAGCAGGTATGCATAACAAGATGCATAACAAAGATGGCTCATTTTCTTCTTGAATTGGTGAATGGTGACACTCTCCTGGGCACAAGCAATTAATGTTCGATATGCGTTGAATGAAACTGTTATTTGGTGATCCGTAGTCTGGGTGCCGTAATTAGTGCGAGGCATACCGAAACGTGCCTGTATGTAAGGAGCGAAGAGGTGCTTCATGTTGTCGTTAGTCTTATTCTTCTGCTTGACGACGAATTCTTTTGTTACAGGGCTGAGGTGAAAATGAATTTTAAATATTCTCACTAATGATCAATTTGAGCGTGGTACGGAAGAACAGAATCCTAAGCCTACATTGACAAGGACTGCTTTATGACTGCAGCCACAGCCCGAGTATAGCATAGCATAGGGCGCTATCGTCCAGTTCTGTGTTAAGCTCCTTGCTCCCAGCCACTGGCCAAAGAAGGAATCGTGTATTTTCATGTGTTAGCTTCCGAGGCAGAACATAAAAAGGCAAAAACAGAAAAGCAGTTCCCTTTCCACAGCAGTTTCCAAGCTGAAGTCGTTAAAAATAAAGAAAGCAAGAATAAAATTACTTCACGCTTGCGTCCGAGGCGACAGGCACTCTCAGAGAAATGTATGGCTCGTGTCCAAGGAGTCCTTGACAGCGTGCTTTTCATTACTTCGCCTTTTTCATACACTGCGTAGTTTTAGTTGTATATACTATTACGTTCGAGCACTACACACACCTTGCTGCGTTATGTTGACTTAAGAAAAAAAAACGAAATAAATAGTTGAATACTGCAGAAAGACGGACCGCAGCGCCACATGGCACATAGTGTTTTCAGAGATGGGATGCAGACGAAGCTCGAGGCAAGTAGAACTTCCGTCTGTCCCTGGATATTCGTCGCTTCCTAGGTCTTCCTTTTAGTTAAAGTAGAACTTCCGTCTGTCCCTGGATATTCGTCGCTTCCTAGGTCTTCCTTTTAGTTAGAGACATGACCCCCAAAGCTTGCGGCGGCTTGATAAAGACCGATGATAGGCGAGAAATTCAGTTGCGTTCACTACTTCCAAATAAATCCAAATAATGGCGTGCCTGATTCCGCAAACCTGCAAGAATGAACCGATTTCAAAACGCTCACTGCGCACCGGCACAGTCTGTGGGGCAGCCGTCGTGATGCCCGTAGTCATCGTAGGTTTGCCGTTGATCTGCTGCTTAAAGCAACCTTGAAACAGATACCCAATCTAGCTGGCCACAGTCTAGCATTTCACGTACAGTTTCGCGCGTCAATGTTTTTCCTCCTGAATTCAGTGGGTCGCGATTTGTACGAACGCGAGTGGGGAAGTAAACGCCATAGATCATAGGTATCCTTCTTTTCAGCCATGAGATATACAGAGCATTTTTGACACGATTGTCACAAATCTTCCAGTTCATCGTTCTTTACAAATGTAAGCACTCCTCTGAATAAATTTACTTTCGTCCGGAAACAAATTGTATTGTGAAGCTTCGAAGGATAGTTTCATGCGCTAACGCGCCTTTTTTTGTCTTTACAAACTTTTCCTCCAAGCATGGTTGCCATGCAGTTCCGCCAAGACAGTTATCGGTATCCTCTGCGGCAGCGGCGGTATAGTGAAACTTGCTGTGACATCGGTCTATTGTAATGAAACTGCACAGCAGCTGACACAAGGTTCCAGGCCGCGTACCTGTTGTCGCCATGCTCACTCTAGCTGGCTAGCCGAGTCAAATGTGCCGGGCGGAAGCCGACTCAGTCGCGCCCCGAGTGGCCGGCATTGGCCGCTTCAGGCGAGAGGCTGACTGCCCGGCGAACATATCTAGCCCGGCTTGATTGACGGCCGTTCGCTAGGTTTTCGCAGGAAAATTGCTGCACGTGGGTCGGCTCTAAGGCGGCAGTAATACAAAAATTGTTGCGCAACCATAAAAAGAACGAAAAGTGTCCCTGCCTGAACCACTACGGCAGTAAGACAAAAAGTATGGTGGGGCAACCTAAAAAGAATGTAGACAATTAAGCCCCTGCCTGTGCCACTGCGTATAACAGGCTTAGGGCAGTAAGACAGCACGCTTAAAAGTTCGCAATGCTTTTTTCTCACAAGCGACAAGCGCCAAGAAAGCCGAGGCCATCCCAAACCGCAGCAGGTAGCGCCGCCGAAGCAGTTGGCAATGCAAGGCGGCCAACTTATCGTCGGCAGCTCAGGTCCTCACGATTTTGGTCTGCAGCACCACTTAGGGAGGTCGTGTACCAACTGCACCACCAGCCCAACAGCAGTCCATAACGGGCAGAAGGGAGGAGCTTCCCCTACTTCCCGCACCCTGTGAGTTTATGGCCAACGCAGCGCTCAGAGAAAGGGACCTCCTCCTGCCGGCAATAAAACAGCACGCACACGCAGGCGAAGCAGCAAGACGGCTCAGCGCATGGTTTCCACGGGTGACCCCTTCGTTGCTACCCACATGGTCAAGCAGTCCTAATGCACCCTCGTCGTGCTTTTAGTAGAGCGCCAGGAGCTGATACCAAATGGCGGCCACTGCGATCGTCCGTTAAGCAGTTTTTAAGTTTGTAGCATGACAACAAATTAGGACTTTTTCTGAAGCGCTACACCGCCACGCAGTGGGCCAATAACCGAAATGCAGCAAGGAGAGACGTGGACGTGGAGAATGGAGTTCCTCCTCCCCTATGAATGGGACATATCGTAGTCTACAGGAAACCGAAGTTGCTACTCCAGAGGCATGTTAGAAATGGGCGACAGAAAACGCCGCATTAACAACGCAGTCGTGGAACCATGCAGTCCAGCGCTGCATCGCGTACAAGGTTAAAGCAACAATGCCCGTGGCCACCTCCAGCCGTCGAACTAAACTCAGCGCTAGTGTAGGGTACGTCAAAAAGCTGTGGACGCCACAGTAAAATTTAGAAGTACGAAATTTTGCCTCTGTGCAGGCAGCCGTCGTGCAAAAACTTCTCCAGAAATCGCGCCTCAGTGCCTTCGTCGTCACTGGCGGCGACTACAGCATGCGCCACACCGGGCAGGGTCGAAAAGGCACACGCATGAAGGCTCAAACCTCGAGCTCACGATCGGCAAGAGCCGCTTCGCTGTTCTCAACGACCCAATTACGGCAATCACCCCTTCTAAAGCGACAACTGACCGATCTCAGGTGGACGAACCAGCCGCGACCATTCGCTTTCTGGCGTCATGTTTCGCTGGACTGGCTTGCAATCGGTAAGCGTGATCGCGAGGGCCCGCGGAGGACGGAAATAGCAATATGACGGGCGAACTTTAGTTTTAAGTGACATCTGAAGTTCCTTTAAAAAAGTAAGAGTCTAGGCACAGCGCAGCTAAGACGGCTCCTCTGGACAATGTGCGCGTGCTCAGCTAGCTCCAACGAGAGGTTCGGATACTATGCTTCTCAGAGCTCCTCGAGGGGCGTATGCTTAATGCGAATGTGTTATATAGATCACTTTGCGATTAAGCTTGCGAAGCTATTGCGAATGGTCTCGCGTAAATATATGCTAGTTGTAGCGGTATAGCATGCGGTAGTGGAGAAAGTGTCGCCAGTTTCGTACCTTCTTCCGCACGGCCCACTGGAGGCGCGTAACTCAGCGGATAAGGTGAAGAGCGCTATGCATCGCAAGCAGATCGTAGTTATTCATATATTGGCTCTGGTGTTTTCATCAATTCTCCACATAGGCTCGGAAAGTCCCGGGACGCGTTGTCTAAACCTTTCCTTTCTTATTATGTAGCTGTGTGTAGCATTCCGGGTGATTACTATAGGCAGGTACTACTCAAGAATGCCGCGGCGAATTCCCTCAAAGGAAGCCCTCTTACCAATGGCTGGAGGGCCTCCTTTGAGACGTATTTACCCCTGCATTCTTGATTTGTATCCGAGTGTAAGTTCAGAGAGGGTAGAGTTGTATTTACCGGGCATGCTGCAGTGGCTAGTCCCATCGGGTCAAGTCATCAGCAGAAAACGGGGGGGGGGGGGGGGGGGGCACCTTTAGCTTATAAATAGCTGCGTCCACGGTATCGGTTTATTTCCACACATTAATTGTGCATTCCTTGTATCTGAGTGTAAACTTGGTTCGTATGTTCAGGGGGTGCAGGTGGTGATTATGCACACGTGGAGTTAGCCTAACAGTGATATGTCGGCAGTTGCATCGCCTGAGTCACTTAATTGAATGAAGGTGTCTCTGCCGCTATCTCATAAGGACAGTGCCCTCCAAAAAGTTAAGAGAATGTTTTCCACTGCTCTCTCCTCATTTCGTGAACCCTCAGGGTACGCGCTGCGACATACGTTGCTCAACAAAACGTTAAGTCTGCTCAGGTCGCCCAGAAGTATCTCACACTCCGCACATAAACTTGGGCACGCTGAAAGGAAATGATGCACATCACCCACGACAGCACAAATGATACGCAGAGGTCAGGTGGCCCGATGAATATTGTCCAGCCACGCTGGGAAAGGTATTTTTTATAAACTTCATTGAATTTCTCAATTCGGTCATCTTGCTGTAATCGCCTGTACGCCTTATGTCCGCACTTATGCTGGTAGTGGTTGCTTAAAATCGAAACGTTACTTAAATGGGGAGCGTAGCAAGCTCTCTTACAGTAGTTGGTGGCTTCTCGGCAAGCGTCTTTCCGAGATCTTTTAAGGTGCCCCAAGCTGAAATGGCAATTTTAACCCGACAGCGTTAAGGAGCTCGTGTCGAAGAAAAGCCGGTGTCGTCGGCGTTGGTGTCTTTGGCCGTGAGCGAAAAATGGCGCATCTCGGTGGACACCTGAACCGCACCGTAAGGGAACGGATTTTAACGCGACAGCGTTAAGGATTGATTGATTGATCGATGGATGGATGGATTGACTGATTGACTGAGTGATCGATCGATCGATCGATTTTTCTTTCCTTACGGCGCGATCCGCGTGTCCAGCAAGAAATGTGAGGCAGGCGTCATTTCCTTTCCTTAAAAGCAATTGGTCATTTCATTTTCCTTCCCTCACAGCCCGGTTCGGGTGTCCGCCGAGATATGTGAGACAGGCGTCCTTTCCTTAAATTGTCCAACGGGCCACGCGTCGCGCCGAACGGGCGATGGCGTTCCGTGTACTCCTCGGCAATGCTGCGACACGCTGTCGCGTCTCACTCTTAAAGACGAAGCTTAAGCGTCCTCCAATTTTTTTAGACATTTAAGTCAAACAAAAAAAGACAAAAAGAAGAGCACTGCAGATCTAGGCCAGCTTCGCGGTGAAGCTCGCTCATAGCCGCAAGTTGGCCCCGCACTCCCCAGTCCGGAGCCATGCGATGTGGCACGCGAATCCGCAGCTGTCCTGATCGCAAGACACAGAGCGCATTTTTATTTTGAGACAAATTATCTACAGGGAACGCAGCTGTCGCGGGTTAAGCCCCGGGCGTTTCAATAGTACAGCCAGGCAGTTCGTCTCATGCTGTGACAGTGAAAAACGGCACCAGCTCCGAAAACCCCGCTAGCACAACGCAGTGGCTCGGCTACCAGTGTGGCATCGCCCCCGTCGGCTTGCCTCATCTTCCCTAAAATATTCACTTTTGCTCTTAACTTGTTTTTCTGTAAAACTATTTCTTCTCCTTTCAGTGCAGTTTAGTTTAAATCCTAGAACAATTTGCGACTTTCCCTTCGTGGTTGGAGAAAGTAGCTAGTTTTCGTATCTAAAATGTTAAACGCGTGGAGCCACTCACAGGCTCTCGTTACGCCTCCCGGACGAATCCAAGAAAGGAAAAAAATTAAACGTCAAGACGAACTAAAACAAAGAATTATTTTAGGTGCTTAAGGAGCGGCACTTTCCACTTAGTGCTCAACAGGAGCAGTTCTTTCGAATGCATTTTTAAAAATTTCGCTTATTAGAATAATTCGAAACTTGAAAAGGTCATCTAAAGGAGGAAAAACATTCCCCTGCGACCCTAACGAGATGCGGAGCTCTGAAAAGCGGCGGATGTATGCAAAAAAGAAAAAGTTATTTTTACTAGCACAACGAGGGTGTCATATTCTCTTGTTAGGAAAACTTTTTTTTCCCCCTAAATCGCCTTGCTGTAAACGAATGGCGGTGCGCGCCATAGTTACGTTAACGCACTCTATATTTTCAGTACGCGAGTCAGTTTTGCAGATTCGTATGCATTGTTTTTCGATCTTCTCATCAATCTTCTTCCCGTGTGTATCACGCGCTTCAAGCTAATTCCCACATTTTTTAATGTCACAATTCAACCTGCAGCCAGCCTCACAACACATAAAGCGAGACGTTCTCCTTCTAAGATCTTAAGATGGCGATATTATTTGCTGCACAGTTTACAAAAAGCATTCACTTAGCACGCTCAACAACGCATGCCGCACAGGCCGGCCCGTCTTTAAGTTCACTGCGCACCTGAAGAAGATGACGGAAAGGAAGAAAGACAGTACGAATATATCACGGAATATGAAGGTAGCAGCCTGTGAAACATTGCCATGGAGCTTCGCCAGGACTTTCTACAGAGTGATGCTATGGAGCATAAGCACGTTCTGCTGCAAATATTAAAACGCGCATCGTTTGGCAGACGCAGTGATGCGAAAAAAAAAAAACAAGTGCCTGCTGATGTCGCATTTTGTCACAGAGAAGGACTGACCACGCCCAAATTGAATATTTTTTTCCTCTGCTGTAGACGATCTCAACGGACGTGACTCAAGTTTGTTGGCCTATATATCGTACCTTGCTAATTCAGCTAGTCAGACTGTTCGCCTCGATTCCGAGCCAGTATCTTCCGTGGTCTCGACTGCGTTAAGTGCCAAAATTCGCGCAGATGTTGCCTTCTAGCCTAAGAGAGCGTATATCGTCGCGGCTACATACACCGAACCCATTCGCTTGTTAGGTACCTCTCCTACTCTGCCGAAAACCTCTGATCTCTCCAATAGGACGGATCTTCCGTAGACAGGTTGGAGTGCAATAACTGGTACTGAGAGCACCTTTCCAACCTTTTAACTTTGCAGGAAGGGCCCGCTGATTGAAATTTTACAGCAGGCATAATTGAGTGGAAATCTTGCACAAAATCTGTACACACTAAAGTGGATATTCTCAAGTAGTTCGTGCACATAAAGTGAACAGTTATAGCTTTTCGGTAGCAGTGCATCCGTACCCGGAGTGCTCAGAATTTACAAACATGCAATAAATATCACTATATGCGGGCTAACAAAACGAAACTCTTTGTTTCACATTCTAAGTATTGCAGATAAATGTGATTAAAGAACTTTTCAAACTGCGTTCGCTCCCAACGAAACTGAGCGGTGAAAGCAGCGTCACAGTATTGTAGGGCTTTCTGTAGGATTATAGAAAGTGCTCGCTTCTTTTGAATTCTAATGGTCATTCTCATTTATAAACACAAAATCGCACAAGTGTTTAAAACAATGGCTACAACTGAATGCTAACCCGCTGCTTGGATTTATGGCTCTTGTATTTCACTCGCATTTCCTTCCTCTCGCTGTTTCTGAGCAGCTAAGTTACAGCGAAGTTATCAAAACTTAACGTGTTTCCCTAGATGAAAGTAAAATTAACACGAAAATATCGGCGCCCAGGACGTCTGGTTACCAGATGACACAAAATCAAATGGGATTTTTAACCGATCGCGATGCTGAAAGCTCACACTGAACTTCCTAGGAATAGAGAAGGTATATATACCAGAGAAAGTCCTGGCAAAAACTTAGGTAGTAAGAACTGGATATTAAAGTAAGTTCTGTCGCCGTAAAAGAAAGAAGAAAAACACTAAATGCTTCCCAAATGAATTACTTACGCACTCAAGTCTTGTTTTCCCCATTTTAGCGCTGTTTGAAGGAAAACACAGCTCGCGGCCATTATGCGAACTCCGCTCCCACTGATGGAGCGAAGGTTACGAAAGTGCACTACGAAAGTGCACTAGGTTAGATGAAATATGGCTCCCATTAAGAGGAAACGCCTCGCCTAAGCTGGCATAGAAGCTCATGTAGAGCCTCTTCGTTTAACGGGAAAGCACGGTGTTTATACCATTAAGCGAGACAGGACACACAAAAGCAGGCGGCACCCCCAACCGGGCTAAACCACTTTCGTTTTTGCCCCAGTTAAAGCAAGAGGAATCCTGACGCTCGTCTGCTTTCTCCTAGGGAACGCCGCAGGCAAAAGCAGAAAATGAATAATGCAACTGTAAATTGAAGGCTAGTAATTTAGAATGCGATGTAGCGCACGCTGCCATGATGAACTACGTGGTCTTGTACTCTCAAGAAGTGTGTGCGTGCGTGTGTATGTGTGTGTAATGACACGGTCTGGTCTAGAAGATGCGCATACAGCTTCAAACAAAACGAACCAGACAGAAGAAAATAGCCTCGAAAATAAGGCCAAGGGGCGCCGAGCGAGAAAAGTTGCGCAGTACAGAGCGAAATCTTTAGCATGTTCTATCACCACTCACAAATCAGGCTTTGTTTGCGAAAGGCCAGTGCAGTAAAATATTTTGGGACTGATGATGCTCCTTTCAAGCGCTCATCGCAGACTTTTGAAGCTTTGTATGAGGCGATGCCGACCCCCGCCCCGCCTCCCCCCCCCCCCCCCCTTATTAATCCGCCCCTGTATGCCACATTACGAATTTCCATGTAGGCGCTGCCTCTCAGCATCAGTACCTGTGGTCATATCAAATACGTTATAAGCATTGCCAAGAAGTGGCAAAGCCGCATTCGAAGAGATCTCATCTCGCAATGCTGAGGGGTAAGCGCGCCTAAGGTGGGATAAAAAAGTGTGCAGCCACTCACCACCAGCAATCAGCTAGCTTTCTGCAACCGGTGCATTTTACAGTTTCTTTAGTGTAAGTCTATGCTGCCTGCAAATTTACAAGTGCTTATGAGCTGTATGCGCTCCCATATGATTCAATTCTTCAAATCTAACATGCGGCAAGGTCAAGGACTGTCATAAAAGGACAAGCCGACGCATCTAAAAGCACTTTGTGTCCGGCTTCACCAGCCCTGCTCAAGTAAACTTTCTTCAAAGACACGTGCCGGTTCTCGACGCTCTGCATATCGTTATATACGACGGCTAATGGACCCGAAAGTACCCAATGCAAAAGATGTCAAGAAGCAAATGGCACCGACTTCAAAGAATGCATTATTTAGGGTGACTTGGAAAGAAGAGGCAGGGGATGCGCTCGGTATGATATAAATAAAAGGGGGCAATGCCTAGCGTGAAGGAATACAAAACAGGTCGCCAAGGACAACATGCGACTTATAATATCCTATGCTCATGTATCATATTGCAGATATTACAATCAACGTGACAGAAACGAAAGTAATATCGACCATTCCATCATTCGGAGTAGCCTTGATGATCACGAAATATTGGTTACGGACTGCCAAAATACAATACTACTAAAGAAAATCCAAGACTTGAGCTTGATTACGCAGATATTCTTCTATGCTCTATTCGAAAATCGAAGCGCATTCTTGTGTCTGGCGGCAATGCTTCCAGGAATTTTCAATAAAGTTGTATCCTAAGAAGAGAGGAATTCGCTGTGCTCCTTCTTGACTTTTTTTCCCGAATATTACAGTTTTATTCTAGACGTCTCCGTACAAGGTGTTTCGCGTGCCCCTTTTTAAACGGTGGATGGTGGAAACAATGCCACTTCGGACGTCGATAGATGGCGGTATTGTACGCGAGCACACACAAACACCACGTTGCCTGCCGCTTAGGAGGCGGAAAAGCAATAATGGTAAATGGAGACCGGTCTCGACAGAGCCTCTTGGTCGTGCCTGGATGCGAGCTTGCGCAGGGAACAAAGACACGCTGGTCTTTGATCTGTGTGCAGAAGAGGTAAGCTTTCCTCCCCATCACAAGAGAACAAGATGGTCAACATCTCCGACGAGCTGGCTGAGCTACACGATATTTCTAGGGCATGAACATGAAAATGGCTGCCTGGTTTCAGCTTTAAAGCTGCGCCGCCGTCGAGAGAAGTATCCTGTATCTATTCACAATGATCGTATTCACCGGGTAGCATACTGTTGCCCTTTATAAAAGGGTAATCACCTTTTGGTTGCTGTAACTAAAAACTGGTCACGTTCATGCTCTAAGAGGCATCGCCAGCACTGCTGGCAGAGGCGCTCTTAAAAAGCCATCCTGACAGAACAGATTGCAAGTACTTCTACTTTCCGTTATTAAAAGATAACAAAGTAACATAAAAAAGCTGACTTGTTTCAGTGTATTAGAAAGTGGCTATCGAAGTATTAAATTGCTCTTAGTTATGTGAGTGGCAATTAATTCTAGCTTGTTGTGGACGTTTGTGCATTCGGCATGTTGAAGCTTGCGCTGATTGGTGATAGCTTTAAATCAAACGTCAGATTTATTTGCTAAAATCATATAGACATCAAGCAAAGAACGAAAAGATTTTAATGTTTAGGTTTTCTCAGGTTTAACGTCCCAAAGCGACTCAAGATGTGAGAGACGCCGTAGTGTGAGGCTCCGGATAATTTCGACCACTTGGGGTTCTTTAACGTGTGCTGATATCGCACAGTGCACGGGCCTCCAGGATTTCGCCACCATCGAAATGCGATAGCCAAGGCCGGGATCGAACCCGCATTCATCCACTGAGCCACCGAGACGACTAAAGTACGATAGCAGGACACGGCCTCAACCATCAGTGAAATACGATACAATTTACAAGCTAATTTTACAACGGAAGTCAAGACATGGCGTACGCAATAAAAAAAAATCAGGTTGAGGAGCGCTGCGTTCAAGTCTACGCACAAGTAGACATACGCTCAGTGCATGCTGAGTACGTAACAATATTTTGCAACAATGTTATGCAACCTTTGAATCCCCTGTGGATTCGTGTACAGTTCTTTAACCCATCCTTAGCCTTATCCAAGCGCACACCAAAAGCAGACAGAGCCTTTCCCTCTTTTCTACCCTTTCCTTAACTCCAGCCAGATCCCCGCATTCTGACTCTCCAGAAGAGATTCAAACATTTCCTTAACAGAAGGATGAGTTTATCGGGGCCCAAAGAGAAAAACAACGCTAATGACAGTGTTTAAAATCACAAAACGCTTCGCTTTTCTTTGCTAGCCGTGCAGGCTTGCAATTTTTTCGTACATCAATTAGAAAACGTTACTCGACATCATGGTATGACGGAAACAAGCTAACTGAACGTGAAAAAATGCATCCGCAACTTTAGCCATGCTAGGCTGGGCCCACCCATACCACGTCATTCATACCGCCGTAAACACGCTGGGCTGGGCCTGCTTAGCTCATACGGCTTACGTGATTTCAACCGCTTAACTGTTTGTAAAAGCTGATGGCAATCAACGCATTAATCATTTAATGATAATGATGATCGATATGTCCCAGACCTGAATAAAAACAGTTCTTTTGTGGCCAAAGCATGATTTTATTTCCTTTTTTTCTTCTTAGAGTTGACGTTATAATCTTCTTAAAGTGCACGAAGCCCGCAGCTGGAAGTTGACAACCGCTATGTCTGATAATTCCCGCGAAAGCACTCAAGCAGAGCGTAGTAACGTTTTCGGACATCAGCTCCATTACGGTTTTGGAAGAAGATAAAAAAAAATAAACGGCATGTAGAATACTTGAAGGCACTGCTAAGACAACGCCCATCAAAAATAAACTTGGACATGACCGTGAGACGACAGTAAAACTAATCTCATTTCAAAATATTGCCACACTGTCTATCTTCCGAGGTAAATGTGGACCGAACGTTTTCTTTAGAAATCCTGCAATGAAGTAGAAGGCCGCCTTACCACAACGGTATAGCTCTGCGTTTTAAAGCGAATACAGCAAAAGGTTTAAACGTGAGAACTGCCGATACGCGCGTGTCTGAAGTGGCAGAGGCACTTAGTACGCAGCCGAAGTACCGCTAAAAAGGAAGGGTAGCACTGCCACTGCCACGTTTGAGCAAGTAGACCGCCTCTTCCCCCTTCAGCTCAGGCTCCCGCGGGAACACCCTTTCCGATGCCCTCCACGAACGGGCGGGCCCTCCGCAGAATCCGCAGTGAAGAGAGGGTGGTGCCGATGCGACACAATTCTGAAGGCGACAACAGCGACACAATTCTGAAGGCGACCGAGCATGCAGATCAGGCGAAAAAAAAAAAAACTCCATGAAGGCGGAGGTAATTGTACTTCAGTTCTCATTAATGCATTCAAAGCATAAAACCGGACTATTCAATTTTTGCACGTCAAAACAGCATTTTTGGCTGTGCGGAAGAGAGTAGGGGAGGGCCTCCACTAAATTTCGACCACCTGAGAGTACAAAGAGAGGGGAACATGAATGTAGTTTCACAAACGACACGTTTCTAAAATATCTCAATTTGTACCACACAGACTCAAAACGATGCTGAAGTATGACAAAGGAAGGCATCCTGTAATCACCAAAAATGAACCCTCGGTCGCTAAGAGAACTGGCTTGCTTCCCTTAGCAATTCTATTTACTTAAGCATTAATAAATACCTAATCTTGGTGATCACAGATGTCATACCAGTGCATCACTGTTCGAGTAAAAGGTACGACTGAGTGAATAAGACAGGCCAAGAGACTTAGAAACGGAGACGATATGTCGTTCACGTTCACTAATGATCGCTCCCGTTCGCTTCACATTCTACTACGCTCGTTCACGGTGTCGCTTACGTTCTACTACACTGTTTGAACAGTTTGAACATGCCACTGCTATGAGTAGTGCTAATCATGGTTACTGACTAATTATCTTTGAATCTCTCTTAATTGTTGGCAGAAAAAATACCGCACCCAGCTGCTATAAATTGAGGAAATGAAGTTCTTAGGCAGAAGTCCTTGAAAAGAACAGAACTGAAGCGATATAATAGAGTGCTTTTGTAGGTCGTCCTGGCCCGCCTCAAGCCTAGGAAATCTGTACAAACGCTTCTAGTTGCCACGGCTGCCACAACGTGCCACATGGCGCTGAACACTCAAGCTTAATTAACACTCAAGCTTAATTAACTTGAAATCAATGTGTCGTAACTGCTGAAGAAAATCGACGAGATGGAAACTGTGAATCATGTACGGCATAAAAGGAGAGAAATAAACCTAACTAAAGTTTAGTAAAATGCTAAGAAAGAATATTTTTCACTAGAAGCTATATATTACGGTTAACAGCATAGAGAGGTGCGATTGAACATTAAAGAAATAAAGAGCCGAACTGCAGTCGTCACAAAATTGGATGACTAAAAATAGTTTGTATAGCTTAAGATTGCCCGTGTGTGCCCTGTTAGCAAAGGATGCGGTGAGGCTGCTATAAATAACTACAGGCCGGTTTCTGTTCTTCCAGTTTTGTCCAAAGTGTTTGAGATTGTTATAAGTGAGCGTCTAACAAGTTTCATTGAGAAGTATAATATTATATCTGCTAATCAGTAAGGTTTCCGCAAAAACAAATGTACCGAGTAAGCTTTACTAAATACCAAACATGAAATACTCCGCAATATTGAAAATACGTTGTTCACACTTGGACTATTTCTTGACCTACGTAAAGCTTTTGATTCCGTTAACCATGAAATATTATTAACCAAACTTAGTAATTATGGAATAAGTGGTGGTGCACTAGATTTGATGCGGAATTGTCTCACTAATAGTTACCAGTATGTAAAATTCAACAGTGATGTATCGCCCAAACTAAAAGTAATCAGTGGTGTCCCGCAAGGGTCTATACTAGGTCCAATTTTATTTAATCTTTATATAAATGACTTGTCTGGTATACCTGATTACAATCGTCTGATTATGTACGCAGATGATGGTAATGTGTTTTTTGCGTATACTTCGCTTCCAAATCTAGAATGTACAGTTAATGAATATTTGAAAAAAACTTTCAGCATGGTTGCATGGAAATAGGCTACAACTAAATATATATAAAACCAAATATATAATTTTTGATCCAGTTAATAAGCCTGTTGAAACAACCACTACTATATTATTTAATAATATTAAAATAGAACAAATAGCGACACAGAAATTCTTGGGCGTGTGGTTTGATACAGATCTATCGTGGAACACACATGTAGACAAGCTAAGTGCAGAATTAAGTAAAGTTGTTGGGTGCCTTTGTAGGTTAACTAACTTGATACCTCCCTGGTTGAAGAAAACATTGTACTACACTTTATTATATTACTGACTATCATATTGCAGCCTAGTATGGAGTACTACGAGTAAAAAAAATATACTCGGTTAACCATATTACAGAAAAAAAAATTTAAGAATGTTTGAAAGCTACAGGGGTAGACCTCCAGATTTACGAACTAAACCCCTCTTCTTAAAACATGAAATCCTTAAACCTAGTCAGATATACTATTACAAGCTTGCACAATACATAAAAAAAGTACGCTATATGATAACGCTGGGCCTAAGACACCAAGTCGATACTGCTTACGAAAAGAAACACTTAGAACACCACGCATACGTACAAACTTTGGCTCGCAAGACTTAGACCACCAAGTCCCCCTATTTTTCAATAACCTAGGAAATAGGATTGATTTCAGGGCACGCATTTCAAAGAAGTCACTCAGAAGATTTCTGCTGGAGAGTGAAATAATGAATGCTTAACTTTATAATTTCTCCTTATGTTGCTTTGTTAAAATACAATAATTTATCTTTCTGTTCAAACGTGTGCTACATATATTTGATGTATTTTATGTGCTTGTTAGTGTTTTTTGCAGTTTCATTTTCTGTTCACGTTTGCTGTCTGTACAAGATGTATGGTATATGCTTGCAAGTTTTGTTTTAAATTGCACCTTGTCTGCCGTTACTGCTCGAGAGGGCAGGAGCCCCTGTCAGGCTACGCCTTCAGCTCCTGCTTTATTGCGCGTTTGTTACTTGTTATCAATGAATAAACTACTAACTTCAAACTTCAAACATGCCCCAAACTGAAGCGTGCAAAGTTTTGAGTCACTGAGCTATTCTGCAAAATGATTTGTGAGGTCAGGAAAAATTTACGGGGAAGAACATCTCAGGGAAACAGTAGTGGTGCTAAAGTTGAGCTTATTTTCTCAAGGTAACAATTGACAGCGACATGCTTGGGTGGAATAATGCAAACAATAGACACCATAACATCCCAAATAACTAGAAATAACACCAGAAAGAGAACGAACGGGCACTGAAATTTTATACATCAACTGTTGCAGTATTTTCAACAAAGCTGTTGAGCTAGAGGGCACGCTGATCTCGCATGCCGCGGAATTTGGCATGCTTAATAGGACCTGGTTGAGCAGTGAAATATTTTGGGGCCAATTCGTACCAAAAGACTAGAACGCCAACGCTTGCCGCGAAGGCTTAAAAGATTAAATATGAGGTCAAAAACAAAAGGTATCTTTAAAACAGGTCGTGTATAAAATATCAAAACAACCTGAGCAAAAATAATTTGTGACTAAAGAAAATATTGCGGAACGCTCCATTACTGAATGATTAAAATGTCTCCCGTGCGAAGTACTTTCCTACCAACGAGTTTATGATAGACGGCAAATGTGCACGTGATGACGCTGTTGTTTTTTCTGCGTTTAACGATTACTTCGAGTCGCTGCTCACAGACGACAATGATTGCCTCCCACTGTTTTCCATATAACTGCCAGCCATCTCTGATGTTGGTTCAGAGAGTGATGTTTTTAAGTAATTGTTAACCCTTGATTAAAAAAAAATCGCCGGTTCCTGATAACGTTGCGAAAGTTTTTTAAACTCTACGCGGAATGGTGGGCGAAGCGTTTATGTGTTGTATGCACCAGATCTTTACGCGACGGTTTTTTGCTTGCTGAGTGAAGGACTGCCGGGATCCAACCCTCAAATAAAACCGTAAGAAAATCGTGAATTGAAAATTACCAGCTGTTTCACTGACTTGAACATGAAAAATTCTGAATCGCACAATTCTAAAGCATATATAAGGTTTTTTAGAGAAGCACAAGGTGCTTATAGATGTCCATCATGCCTCCAGACGTGGCTATCCTACGAGTACTGCGCATGAGTTCGCAAAAGTCGATAAATGAGCGTAAACAAAAAGACGCTATATTCACGAATTTCTTTAAAGGGTTTGACAAGGTGCAGCATGAGAAATGTATTCATAAGTTGAGTTTTTATGCACCGAGTTTGGCGTGTTGGTACATATTTTTCAGAAAAAGCAGCCCTAAAAAGATGTGGACCCAGATGCACATGCACAGACGAAAAGACATGGACACAGGCGTTACGACGTGAAAGTCGTTTTCTCTGCTCCTCACAAGCTGTCCAAGCTTTGCAGGATAACTGATCCGGAGGCAACCCAGCAGCGTGGCTGTGGCGAAAAACACACGCGGCCTTTTGTTGAATGTACAGAAGGTGTAGTTTACCAAATTTCCTTAAGTTGTGGAAAAACGTATGTTGGGCAAACTGGGAGATGCGGGGACGAGAGGTTAAGAGAGCATGCCAGGAACGTGAAAAATGCACGCGAGGAAAAAAGATTTTGAAGGTTTCCTCGCCAGTTACTGTCTCACTTGCCAAGATTGTTCACCTGCACTTCATAACACCTCCGTAATCAGAAACAGCAAAGAACGCATCACTAGAGAAATCGAAGAATCTGAACAGATATGTAGTCTGAGAGAGGGCTGTGTTAGCACCGCCTTTATCGCCCTTTCCCGAAAAGAGCTGACTAATCTGCGCATGCGTGAACGATAGCCACGGCTGTACACGATGTTTACAAGAGTGAATTCTTTCACAATAAAATCTGTTGTAAGTTCGGCGCCCGTCCTTGTCGTCTCGTCTGTGTCCACGTCTTTTTAGCGCTGCTTTTTCTGAGTTTTTATATGCAAAGAAAACGCCCAGATACTGTCATGGATTGCATCCTACCATTCAAACAGACGTCAATTTTTCACTTTAAACAATACCACTTCTACTTACGCTCACGTTCAGTCTGGCGTCCACCATGGATCCGTTCTGAGTCCGCTTTTGTTCTCATTGTTTATTAACGAAATTGCGGCAGTACTTTCAGTTACTGCGATTTGTATGCAAAGGCTTCCGCAGTTAATGAAGAGGCGTGATTAAATATTGACCACGTGAAAGTGACCGCTTGGTGTGAAATTTGAAAGGAAAACCGTTTTTATGAGAATTACGCACAAGAAAAGACCTTCAATTTGTGTACGGTGCTAACATTTCATTATCAGAGGTAGCACAGTACAAATATCTCTGCCTACGGATAACTAGTCTAGTAATCTGTCCTGGGCGATGCACGTAGATACCATTTCAGCGAATTTCTTTAGTAAATTATTTTTCTTGAGGCGCTAACAGAAGTCCTCTACGCCCAGTGTATGCCTCCAAACGTTATATACCGTTATTCGCCCATTGTTGTAATATGCCGGAATTATCTGGGACTCACACATCTAAACCAATATTAACAAATTATAAGGAATACAGAACGAGGTATTAAGGTTTATTTTTAATTCATACGGCCGTGTTTCTGTTGCCAAGCTTTCGTAACGCAGGGAATTATCTTCGCTGTCTGTGCGCAATCGTGTTTGCCGACTAAAGTTTTTCTTTCAAATGATGATCGGGCATTAAAACCTAAATACGTCTTTAATTTTTGCTTACTCAGCAGGTTTTAACACTAGACGGCGACATGCTCTTGAAATAACGCCTCTCAAAGTTTCAAGAAATAACTAATAACTGTTTTAGGTATTCTTTCTTCCTAAGTAAGACTGTAGTCTGGAATGACATCAGTAACGAGACTGTTCAGCATAGTTCTTTGTTGCTGTTTGAAAAATGCCTGCGAACAATATATAAATGGTGATTTTGCTTGTGTATATGCGTGTGTTCTTGTTTTTCACCCACCCTGCCTTAATTTTATACACCGTCAGAGTACCTATAAATAAATATTTAGTAAATATCCGCAAATCTTATTTTGATAGTGGCGGCGCTACCGACTGCAGCGCCGCTGTGAGCCAACACTATTTGATTGTCCCGTTACTACTTTGAGTTGGAGGTGGAGCCTCAGTGTGCTTAGTCAGCGTTTCGGCAAGAATACTTGTGTTGTCCGAGAAAGATAAGTCCTGTTGTCGAAACGTTGGCCAAGCGCAATGAATACCCCCCCCCCCCCCCGTGTTCACTTTGGTTTATATTTTCCACAATCCCATTTCCCTGCCCTCTCCCTACTTGTTACTACTTTGTTACGTTACTAGACAACAATCTGATCTAATAAACTTGTAAGCGCAACATAATTCTGCGTTTTCGAAACATTTTGAAATATAAAAACGCAGAGTTAAGCCGTGCAAAACGCGATGAATAATTGAAAGAGAATAAAATTAAGGCGTCTGAAAATTCTTCCACATAAATAACTCTGCCTCGTGCCGGCTGCTATTCAGCAAATATAATGCATTCAATCCAGGCGACGTAGCCTCCCTAAAAGCACAGCGATAAAATTTGAAAACGGTAAGCCGCCATCATGGGAAGTGTCCTCGTTTTCTTGCCATTTTATCCCGCCACTGCCCCTTTATTGCGTCAGTGAAGAGGTGGCCGAAGTGATGTCATCTGGAAAGGATTCCGGTGGGCGGAGGCCTTCTGGAGGGTGCAGGTCGGTTCAGAATAAGGCTGGTGGCCTGCTTCTCTCATGAAAGTTAGGTCGGTGTAGACCGTTGCAATCATGAGAATGTCACGATGCTACGTGCACAGTTGTTACCACACCTTTAGAATATGAATAGTGGATGTTGCTCGCTGCAAAGCGAGTTAATTGGCCTTTTAAGATCTGCCCGAACTAGCGTCCACTCCTAGATACATATGATCCACATTCACATGGCTCCAATCGCCCCAAATGGCACATCCATGACGTCAGCCATCCCCGGCACTTTGGATAGCTTTCGCCACTTACGCATTGTCCAGCAGGTCCACGCTAAACTTTACGGTCAAGACAAACAGTAAAGACGTACAGACGTCAACGCTGGCATTAAAAAGCCCTGAGAAGCTACCCAATTCGGTGATTGAGGCGGAAGGGCAAAGCCATCTATTTTTTTTATGCAAGATTGAATCGTGTAAAGCTACAAATTATTCCGATGTGAGCCGTTCCCAGCTGTCCTCAGTCTACACCTATAGTAACGGCGTGCTTCATTCTACTGTCGGCTTCCGGACAGGCAGTGCGCACAAGTATTCATTTGAATCTCTATGAGTAACGAGATATGTTTGTATGTGGTGGCGCTGACTTACGCTTTTAAGCACTTCTCTATATTTCTCCCTGTCTAGTAAAAGCTGGTTGATATGGACTGTTAAGGAGGCGGTTAGTGACCTATTTTCAGTGCCTTGCCTTTTGGAGTGCTTTGTTTCATAGCCGCAATGAATACTCCGTGAAAAGCATTACAATATCGTCCTTATAAAAGCCGGCAAATATACTCGGATGTTTTCGTCAGGTTTCCACCAGAGGAGCAGCTACCTGGTAAGCCTACTTGAGAGACAGTGTTCTATCTTGATTTACTGCACTGCATTCAGGGGAACCCTCTAAGATGGAACAGATTTCAATTAGGGGTTAATTACTCACTGGACGCACTTCAGCGCATCCAGCAAAAAGCTAATATGCATGCGCAAAAGCCATCACAGCAGGATATATATCCATGCCACGGAAACAAATAAGTGGATAAAAAAAAGCAGTCCGCTTCATACTATTGTTACACGTTTATTAATCGTGACCTGGCCTCTACATTTCCTCCTAAATTCCCTCAAGAGTTGCTCGCTTCTGCACACAGCAGCTTGTTAACGCAGCATCAATGTCGCTTCACGTCAGGCTTGCTTGTCGCCGAACAATACGGTGCACTTTTCGTGCGCATTGCCGCCAACGCCGAATTAACTTGCGGAAGACGGCGCAGCTCGCCTAGCTCTGGCCTCTGCGGGAGTTTCCAGGAGAGGTATCACCCCTCTTCCTGAAACTCGAGCTTGCGAGTGTGCGGCTGGCTGGGCGCAGGCAGGGCTCGGACAAGCGCGGCCATCGGCGAAGGGGCTGCCGTGAGCAAGGTGCGCTCGGTAGACACCACGGTACGGGCCCCGGCTGCACTAATTTTATTTATTTACGCGTTGCTGCGACGTCCTCATGTCCGCGTGTTCCCGATGCCGCCGCTTCCAGGCCTTTGAAATCTTCACAGAACCCCGACCTGCCCCGGCGACTCGCCAGGTTTTTCATTCGATGCCATCTAGAGCAGCATGTGCAGCGTCTTTTCTAAGGATTTTGAGTAGATAGACCATCGTTTCAAGGGGCTTAGAAATAGTCTGGTCACACAGGTATGGCAAACTTTGATGACTTTAGTATTACCGCCACACGAAGAGTGGTGTTGTGTTTAGCGAAAAGTGCGGTGCAAGTAGGTAATTTCATTCGTGGACCAGAAAGCTTTCCTCAGCGATACAGTATTTCTCGTCGTGGTATGGGATCCGACACCCGACCTTATACCTATATCGGCGAGTGTGTTGATCCTCAACAACTTGTTTCTAGACGAGGCTAAACACGACATCGCCTGGGTTAAAAACGTGAGACATTCGTCGTAAATCCGTCGTTTAAACTGAGCAACGAACCTGGGACCTCGACAGGGGATGCAGATAACGTGAAGAAAAAATTAGAAGAAACCGGAGCGTGTGGCACCCAAACCCTGCAATAGTAATACAACGGAATTAATGAATTTTTACGCGACAGTGAAAAATGTGGGCTATGCAGCATGGTGTAGTGGAGAATTTCGAATTTCACAGGTTGTATGGCGTGCGCCAGTATTAAAAAACAATGGCGTTATTGCATTTTATTGATGCTCTGGTGGCGTGAACAACTTCGCCAGCAATCTTATAGCTATCAATAAAACTAGTACTTGAGTGTACGAGTATATACGAAAAATAATCGCTAACGCGGGCGTGCTACCTCTTTATTAATGCGAAGGCTTTATATGTCCCATAAGCACTAAAGCCGGCGTCCGTCACCGTCCATGGCACAAAATTCCTCCGTGAAGTGACCGTGCACCATGCTCGTCAGCAGTATGCCATAAGATAGTGACGTCTACAGCAAAGAAAAAAGTTCCTTCCGAAGGTGCGGGGAATTCAACTAAGGCCCTTCAGACTGCGAGGCGAGCACGAAAACCACAGCGCCGCGTACCTTCGCGGCGAAAAAGGGGAACATAGTGTATGCGTTTTGTTACGACTGTATGCTAATGAGTAGGTGTGTCAGTAGAAAAGAAGGAATCTTTCATGAACCTATTAAACAGAGCTCATCATGCCAAATGCTTTCGCATTCGAAGCATGTGCGCAGTGTTAAGTGCCCTCCGTAATTTTTTTTTCTTGCGTGCAAAGTATCAGATGATTTTACCTGCCAATTGTGACTTAAAATTTATTGAGTTGTTTATCGAGGTGATGATGGCACTGATCGAGTTGTTTACAAATTTCGGTTCACCCTGCCTTGGGACAGCCGGCCTGGTTAGCTTAGCTCATGCAGGCACTTCCCCTGTAAGGAGGTCGTCCGGAGATCGACGCCCGGACAAGGACGTACTATTCTTCACCTGCAAATGTATTTCTGCCCTTTATAGGCGGATGCTAAAGAAAAATCACTCGATGTAACAGGATGGCTTGTTCGGCGCAGTACTGTCATTGGTGGCGAACATTTAAAAACGCGAGGTACAGCCTTTGTGAAACGTTTACAGGCCAGGGTGGTATGCTTCGAAGCCATGTAATGGCACCCTTGTATAATCCGTGGAAGCCCTAACCTTCGGACTGGGCGGGGCCGGTATTTCTCTTACCTTGAAGTAATTTGGAGCGCTGGGGATACATTACGATCTAGGTAGCTTGGGCAAGGAGCAAACCCCTCTGAACTTCTGACAAAGGGTGTATGTATAGATTAGCTGGTTCTTTTAAAATCTAACAGATTACGTTCTAACTGCGACTCTTCGATGTCTCGTTGTACTGGTAGAGATTCGTAGCTAACCGTTAGTAGCCCCATATAAATTTAACGGCCCTCTGGCGCAGTTGTACACGGTGCGCATTTTATAGTGTGCTTTTCCGAGCTGTTCTTTATGTCCTCAATAATCCAGCAATCTGGATTTCATAGTCCCACTATCACACTCGCCTTACAAAAGCCAGTGCTCAAGCGATATAGTTCCCGACATGAGTATAATACTGGGTGAGTGCGCGTTTCTCACGTTAATTTTTTTTTGCACCCTCCACCATTCCTTCCAGTTTTTTTTTTGTTAGCATTATTAAGTAGCGTGTGTTCTTGCGCCCCGCTTGTATATTTAAGGAGCGTTCTTTCATACACGACACTCTCATATCTCGGAGTTCATAACGTGTTGTGAAGACGCGGAAAGAAGTACAAAGCTACACTCGAATAAGGCGACAGGCTTATCCTTTTTTCTTCAGTTTGCTTAGGTTGGCTATAATGGTGAGGCCTCACCTTCACCAGAGGAGTTTCTTAAATACTGAACAGAAAAAAAAAATTTCAACCACGTTTTAACGATTAAAAAAAAAGCTCTCGATCCAATCTACAGAGCTGCTGCTGGCAAAGCCACCAATGCGAATAAGTAGACAAAAAGTAAATTTGATACTACTGCAAATCACGTTTATTGCACTTTTCCCAATATTGCCGACAAGCTTAAATTCTATTTCAAATGCATTAATGCTGCTTATTACCGTAATCTACAGATTGTTGAAGTACTACCAGGGCCACCTTCTGTGACCTTGGCCTCGTTTTGTCTCCTAAGAACGTTCACGTTGCACTGCCCTGTCTTCCTTTCCAGCAAAATGACGTCTTCGTCGTGGCTGCGGGCTCGGCCCGCGGTCTTATGCCGATAACGATGAGTGTCCTTCCACCTCCTCCAGAACAATGTTTTGCTCGATGTGGCGCGCACACTCGACAGCGTTCACCGCAAAGCTGCGTGCCAGTAGCGGCACATCCGCCGTTTATAAAGGGGTCCTGCAACACTTTTCGAACATCACAAACTCGCCCACTCGGTAGGTCGTGTTGTCACGAACATGTCATCTAAATATTACGCCAACACACGCAGAAGAACAAGTAGAACATTTTTCGAGAGGCTGCTTGCTCTTTTCGTCGAGTTTTTCAAATTCACTCGCTTCCTGTAACGCGTCGAAGCATACAGGTTTCCAAGCGGCTATTCGTCAGGTACCTGTAAGAGTCACATGACCGTCTCGCAGCAGCTACAGATAAACATAATCTAAAATAACGCGCAGAAAAAGCGCGGGCGAGGCTGCGTTTGGCATGACCGGAAACAGCTGCCTAATGATCTCAATAAAAAGTAAAAAAAATTACATGACCACCTAGAGTAAAAGATTACGTTTGACCTAGTGATGCCGGCGGAGAGAGTCTAGCTTTGAGCTTGCTTGGAATGACGATAGGAGAAAGAAAGGTGCAAAGAGGACGGGTTGTATGGTTCCGTTGTCAATTACTCTGTTTCTAGAAAACGCAATCGAAACATTCCTGCTGAAGAAGCTCACCATGCAGTGTCCTTCTTAGCACCGAATGCCTGCCGCACCTTGTTTGAAATGCGTTTCAGGCCTCTTTAAAGCGAGTGGTGTCGTTCTGAGTGCAGAGAAGTATGCTGGTGACGCGAAGAAAAAGCTCCGTATAGACGAACGGCGAAGCGCCTACATCCCTTCATAATGCCGTTAACCCTGTAATCATCAGGCAAAGAAAACGTCCAATAAAAATTATTAACTTCCGGCATTGAGTTTCTAAACTTGACTGTATGAATTTCGCAAAGTTCAGAAATTAGCCTGTAGATTAGAGAAAATATAGTTACTTTGAAAATAATATGAGCTAATTAAGCTAATTGTTTAACTTCCAAGGGAGGATAGATGGAACTTCTCACAAGTACTCAGGAACATGCAACACATTCAATATATTGCCGCGAATCTTTGCAGTGTTTGTTCATTCTTCAAATCTGGCGCCACGCCACTTTATCGCTTTGTTTGCGATGCAAGACGCGACCAGATTTATCTCGATTGATCGCATCCAGGCAGAGCTGATTCTACCTTGTTCCAAAATGTTCTAGTAATTTTTGCACATTTTATCTCGAAAGTTCGCTATCAGCTTTAAATTGAGCAGGGCTGACAGCGGCGGGCATTCTGTTCGACGACCGCCGAGCACGCTTGTCTCTTCGCCGCCGCCGAGTGATTCAGTCGATTGTGGGCGCAAGTCACTCCAAATAAATAGATTTGTTTAGACAACATTTTCGCAGTCGTTCTGCTCTGCGGACAGCAATCACCATTTCGTGACAATATAGTAATATTCAAAATCACCCCCTGGTGCACTGACACAGCACTATACATACCAAACAATTCTGGACAAAATCATTTTTGAACGGGAAAAGATTATAAGCGCAAGTCTTTCATATATTGCAAGCTTACACTATATCAATCAATATATCCGCAGAGCTCCTGTCGGCAGGCTTGCATTTTCTTGCTATTAATGTTTTTCTATCGTCAAAACCATTCCCCTTTGCTTTCATGGCTGTCTTAACTGCTTGATGCGATCGACGGAAACATATAAAAGAATATTTCTTTTCCTTCAATATTTGTATACCAGTATCTTGCAGTTTTTCAATTTTCAAAATTTTTGCCTACGAATGTTAGACATCCGGTCGCTGAAAATTCAGGTGGTTTTGCCGTTATGGTTAGCTTTTGCAGTGAGTGATCTTTCAGCCTGCCTTCTGCCTCTCTGGCAGCTGACACTTTCACTTTGCTTTTATAAATATGTTTGACAATGCGCTTTGTGCAGTGCTGTGAGAATTTCATAAATTTTTGCGAGTCCAAATAAAACCTCTTGCCGTTTGCGTCATTTGTACCGTACACGATCCTCTGGACATTACAGGGTTAAAATACAAACGATAACATTAATGGACAGTATGAGCCAAAGTGACACAGCGGACTTTGGGCCACACCGCAATGGAGGACTCGTTATTATACTTCCCCACGTGGAGTTCTCTGGTGTGTTACGAAGTCTGAGTACACGGGCGCCATTACTTTGCGCCTCTATTTGGCATGCACAGCAAAAAGGCGTCCTGGACTGTGTGTGATAATAAACGAAAAAATTCCAGCGGCTGACGCGTTGTAATGCCTTTTCATCTGAGGTGTCGGTCGATAAAAAAAAGATGCCGCACAATTTCACGTCTCATACGCATTTTTAGCGCGTATTGTTTAATTTTTTTTCTCTAGTACACGTTGGGCTTCGGGAATTTTGGTTTGTTATCATTTAGAGGAATATTGAAAAAAAAACATAAAAAAGCTCACGATCCATTTTGGTGCCGAGTGTTAGACCGAGCACTGAAACCTTATCAGTATGCGAAGTGGTACGATGCTTACACACACCATGATTTTCAAGAGTTCCAATCCAAGGACAGGGTGCTGCTTCCTGGGTCGTTGGGGAGGGGCCGGCGGTGATCACTGCCGACATTTACAAATCTATCCAAATCACCTTGACCGACAGTTTCTATATTTAGGAAGTTGAATTCATTTCCTGGAGGAATATGCGTTCGTAACCAAGATTTAAAAAAAATAGCCAAAAAAAGAGAACACAGAGCAACGGATTTGTGCAGTTTCACGCCTCCGACTTTCCAGAGGCTGAGTGCGTCTGTGTTTGTCTGTTTGGTTTAAACAGTTGTTCTCAGCACGCCCTTTACGTTAACACCCATGTGAGCTTATAGAAAAAAACGTTATGCTTAATGAAGCCCCGAAGATAGAGTTGTCTTCTTACATGTCCGAAAACGCCAAGGGCAGAAAGCCCTTCAAGACATATGACAATTACTTCAGATGGGCGTGTGTCCGAAGCTGACTCTATGCAAACAACAAATGGAAGAATAACCTCGGCGCCAAACACAACCGGCGCTTTTAACTACGAAAACACAAAGACACAACTTTGCGCTACGAAGTGATTGGCCGGCTCCTTCTGCTCAATTGGAGAGGGAAAGACGTCTTCGAGGACTGTTTATCTAGTTGCTGACACGCGCGGCTCACTATTTCAGAGTCAAGTGGCCCAGAGAGATCGCTCTGGCAGAATCGTGCAGTTCAACTACGACGCAGAGTATCATTAGCACACGGATGATTGCGATCACACAAGTAGCTGCAACAAAATGTCAGACATGACAAACTGCTTTGCAGGCAGTAGTAGCGAAAATTCTATAAAACGTAGCCAATCCGGCGGAAACGCGATAGCATTCGGCCAGGCTTGGCTCAGCGACAGCAGGGCGTTCGCCATTGCGAAGGGCCGTCCGCAGAAACAAACAAGCGCGCAGGACGGGTGGTCGAGCGACCGTGGGGTACTGTGATTGCCTGCTCCGAGAAGGAAACTCGAGCTGAGACACCTTATCTCTTGTATGAGCCAGACACTTGACGCACCCGTTAAACTAGGAAAACAATTGGAACTCAGGAAAGGAGCGGCAAAAGTAAAATTGGCCCCGCGTGGCTAGAAAAGGTTCCAGTTTAAGAGTTGGTGGCGAGGGTTGCTTCTTCCAGCCGGGTGCAGCTCGAGGCATCGGAACGCTGATGGCTCCGCGACTCATTCCTTCAGCCACTGATGGCAATGAAAGGTCGCCCACAACGAAATGAAAACGCCAGCCACAAAGCGTAAGCTCAAACTACGGGCAGAGAGAAGGTCCAAGAGCAGACGACGCACGATAACAGGCTTCCACGTTTCCATTAATCACATCGCAGGTTTGAGCGCGAGAAAAGATAGCATGGCACTAAGAACAAAAACATTTCACTGGCGGGGAATCTTTCTTATGGCAGATACAAAGGTTCAGCGAAGAATAGCCGCTTAAGGAGTGGTAAGAGGAAGAGCTCCCCGCATTCAAACATAACGCGAAGAGATTTGACAGCGAGGTTGGTGGCAATAAATTTAAGTATGACAATAATATGAGGAAAGAGACAATAGGAAAACAATCACTGGCAACGATGGCCGAGATCGCGCGCGCACAGCCGGCCACAAGGACAAAGGACACAAGATGCACTTAATCATCTTTACTGTGTTGGCACTGAGGCATACGTTTCTTTCGCTTCTACTTCAAGAATGTATGTGCGACGTTAGCGGGCAGGGTCTTTTTTGCGGAGGTTGCTAATCACATTTCTCAGGCTGCCGACTTATTCTCATGAGGAACGCACTGAACGCGCTAAACGAATTTTAATGTTGCAGGAGTTCAGAACCCAGTGCAGAGCGTCTGTCTTATTCAGATAAGTAAATAATTTTGACGGTAACAAAAGTCATTTACAGAAAAGTCTGAGTTAGCCGAGCTTCACGTTGTCCTTCCTGTCGGCGCCGCTGATTACGATACCGTCGCTATTCGGGGAAAGCCGAAGATAAATGTTGGCGCCAGGGATACAGCGTTTATTGTTGGCTGCTTCTTTGTCTCCCCAAAGGCAAGGGGCTTAGTGCCTCCTAGCTTTGTTGAAGGAAACCATATTTTGTTGCAGAGTGGAGATCTTTTCATAAGCGGAGATTTTTTTTTTGTTCTTATCACGGAGGGCAACAGAAGTGTATTTTTATTGCTTAGAAAAGTTTGTAGAAAATGACCGCAAATCACCGTTGATAAATCACGACCCACCAGGAATGGGACACCTGAGATTTATTCATATACGGCAGCTTTATCATTAAGCTTTTCGAAGCAACTATTTGCACCCTTCACGAAGATGGAAGTCACATATTAGGGTACGAGAAGAAGCAAAACTATCGCGGAAGAAAGCGGAAAATTTGAAAGTAGCAAAATAATAGTCCTTTGGAAATAGAAGAGATGAAAAAAAAAGCGGATATGACTTTTTGAAACGCATGTGGACAAAGAAAGCAGAATGAAACTGTAAAAACGCCAAAGAACATTTAAAGACTGTTTCAAAGAAAAAAAGATATTAGACAGCTGCAGACAAAAACGTCTTTTCTTTCACCACTAGTCGAAAAAAACTGTGAAGGTAACTGAAGAGTGCAACTCGCGTAGAGAAGCATTCACACGACAGCAAGAGGTACTAAAATCGTGTTGCAGCGGCATTCAATTAATCAGCATTCACTAAAGGAGAATATTTACTGCAGCTCAACTGTTCCTCTAGAGCTCATCGGGCCAACATTGTTTATATTCATGTAAAATATGTGCACACAGCACCGTGGGTAGTCGGTTGCTTGCAATGGGCGGGGAGTGGGAGAGTATTGTGATAGATAACATTCCATGTGCACAAACGGTCATATATCACACTCAGGAGATAAAACATGCGAACAAATCTTTGCATAGGACGCGCGCTGAGCCTCTGCACCTCACGCGAAAAGAGCTGCAGTCGCTAGTTTTTGTAACTATGTCTGGAGGGCGCCGAATTGCTCTATTGCTTTCGAATCCTCCGCTCTTCTGCGAATTTTCGTTGAGTCTCAAGTAGAAGAACCATCATATATTGCGTCTCTGAGTGAAGTCTCTTGTTTATTGATTATGCTTCATCCCTCAACGGCTTCATAATCAGATAAAGCTTCTGCGGGTAAAAATAATACAGATATCTATGAGTGCTGGTTTCTAATGGGAACAAATGAGCCACTAACATGTGAACGTTGCTTCCGACCATACGCAACGCGGGTATTGGGGGGTTTTATTGCCATTGTGTTCACGACGGTCGTCTGGGTGGCTGCGATGTACAGGTTCCCACAAAAGTTCTCGGGAGAAGGAAGCGGAGAAAGAGCTTTATTGCTTGACAGCATATACTATATGCAGCCACCCAGTGCACCCTTCAGCGTCAGGTCGCGCTTCTAGGCAGCTGTAGAATTCCATTTTTACGTTTCTTCCGTGTTCAAAAAACTTCTGCGGGGACCTCTACGTTGAGTATGCAAGGAGTGAATCTCAATAATAAACGGGCGGTCGTCTTAAGCGCACAGGCTTAAGAAAGTTTGCGACTGGCCCAACTACCCTTACACCGCTTATATGAAGACAGCGTCGAGTATATGCTTCCCCGGCACGCTATCATACAGCGCCGAATGCACCCCACGCCCCGCGCTCGGATTACCGTGTTTCGTCTGTAGAGCTGCGTACCGCATTGGCATGCTTTAACAAGGTTGGTTTAGAGGCAGCGATAACTGCTGGAATGCGATAGAGCGGTCGTGCAAGGTGCGGCCGGGTACTTTCTAACGGTTTGCTCAGGAACTGCGTCGCGTGCTGGATATGAATGCGTTTCATGACCCCCCCCCCCCCCTCCACCCCCCACCCCGGCCAATTTTTTGTGTAATGCTTATTATGAGTTTCAGGGTTTAATAAATGATGATGGTGAAAAAAACGTAGGGTGCATGCCTTTTCCATTGCAGGAAACAAAACAAGGAGAGGGTCTGCCGAGAAGCTTGAGGAAGCCCAGAACACGACGTGTTTTTTTCAAGTGAAAAAAAAAAGAACATCAAAGACAAAAATAATTATGCAGCCTTAGTATCTTGTATAATGTGCAAGATAGCGACAGCTTTCGCTGCCTTCTGTGAGATAGCTGTAGCATTGCTGCGCATTTGTAGCAGAAATTATCATAAAGCCTGCGGTATTTGCTGCACAGGATGCGGTTGCGAACGCTGTTGAAGGAAGCACAGTAGTGCATTACAGTGCAGAAACTCCCGGCCATTACGAGTTCAGTGCAGCTTGAAGAACTGTGGGTAACTTTGTAATCAGGGCAGTACCGGAACTTACTGATTCATATACAGCACAGTCGCTCGGAAATTTAATTCAGCAGCCCGAAATGCTCGGCGCCTGAATACGCTCGAGAATAAAAAAAAGAACACGGAAACATGACGTCTGTCGACGGTCTTCTTGCGAATTCACATTCGTGGAACAGCGGTGCAGCTGCTCAGCCACGCGAACCGGTGTAGTTAAAAATGACCGGCACTCCCCTCTTGCACCCACTTTAGATATGCAACGTTCCCGCACTAAACTGCGGAGCAGTTGCGAACGAATAAAAGGAGAGATGTCCAGCTCACCGACGGAGACGCAGCGGTACGGATCCACCCTTGCGTTCAACGTGCCGGTCCCGTCGGATGTCCCCTGCAAATCGGTGGTGAATCCAAAGTCAGTCGTCAGTGCTCATCGTGTCAATCAGCAACATCAACAAATGTGCCAGAATATCTCACAACGGCCTAATACGCTTATGGAAATGTTTGAAGCTGCGATGGGAGCGAATGCGGGGACTAGCTGGTGCGCGCTGCGCGTCGTCTGGCGTCGAGCGCTCAGGCTTGTTTAGTGGTGCATGCTCTGGAATGATTTAAGACAAAGACAGAAAATTAAAAAAATAAAATGTTGGCAAGCTTCAAGCACTTTTTTTCTTTCAAGCAAGCTGTCTACAAGGTGCAGAGAGCGCCTGGTTCCCTGCACGAAGTTCCTGGACTGTGTTTGTGCTTGGCCCCTTATCCCGACGGAAAGCAAGTTGCCGGCGCAGAAATAACCGCTGGCAGGATGCTGACAGCGTGCACTTCAGAATAAGGCGCTTTTATATAAGACGTTTCTTAGCGCCGGGCTTTCAAGCTGCTCGGGGGGCTGGTGCAGAGAATGTTTGTCTTCCGTCGAAACAGAAGGCAACTCGCCGTCAGGCGCGACGACGTCTTCGCTTGCTGTACAATGAGAACGGCTGTCTTGAACTTATAATGAGCTCCTTTGATAAATGGATGCCCGTGGGCAGTAACATTTGTTACGTTTAAAGGTGTTTCGTGACGGAAGTGTCGTTTGACAAGAGATCTCAAAATTTAGCCATTAAAACACTGAAAATTCCGAAGTCCGTTACGCGACCTCTCTCAAGATCTCGAGCACGCGTAACCTTGTAAAGTCATGCCATCCTGCCCTGATGAATCGGACTGTTTGGTCGGAGAGGTCACGTCACCTTGTGAAGTCACCAGAACTTGCCCACCGTAGAAGGTGGCAACCTCGCCACAAGATTGTGAGCAACCTTCCCCCCGTGGCAGGTGGCAATTAAATTAACGATTGGTCGAGATAGGTCATGTGACCTTGTGACGTCACCGCAACCTGCCCACCGGGTTGTGAGCAACCTAGTTTTTAGACAGCAACCTAGACAGAGAATCAAAATCAAAAATAAGAAAAAAATGCGATATCTGCAAATGTCGGCATCGTCACAACATAGCAGTACCTACTACTGCAGCGAGAAGTCCGAATATGGAGGTTGATGGAGTGACAACTGCAAGCAAACTGACGAAAACACACACACACACACACACACACACACACACACACACACACACACACACACACACACACACACACACACACACACACACACACACACACACACACACACACACACACACACGCACGCACGCACGCGCGCGCACACACACACACACACACACACACACACACACACACACACACACACACACACACACACACACACACACACACACACACACACACACACACACACACACACACACACACACACACACACACACACACACACACACACACACACACAGAAGCTGCAAAAAATGTGGAAGCTAATGCTTTCACATTCCACTCGTGAGGGGACTCAAGCGTCCCCACAGTTTTTATCGCCAACTCTTCCCAACCCACTTCTCTGCACGCCTCCTGTAAACACGCGGCGAATACTAGTGGAGAGACAGTGACTCCCTGCCTGCATCCTTCCTCACTGGGGTCCTTTCACTTTCTTTGTGGAGGACAGTGGTCGCTGTGAAGCCGCTATATATATTGATGCGATAGCATTAGAGGTCCCATTCACGAAAAAAGCCGGGTTTGTCTGTCAGTGTCGCGAAAAAGCAAGTGACCCACTGTCAACTGGGCAGGTGGCAACCTTCCCACCAAGTCGCGGACAGCCTGCGCATCATAGCAGGTGGCAACGAAACTAATTTAAATAAACTCAATGCAACTGCCACTTGCCCACCGTGGCACTGCGCATTAGCTCATCGGTCGAGAGACAGACAGCCTCCCGAGGAATTATCTGTGCAAAAGTGAGCGTTACGGGAGCTCAGGAACCTGCCGGGGTAGTGGCGCATCACTTAACCGCTTCATCTCTGCGCCAGCAGTGGTATGAGGAGTACCCGCGATCTATGAATCTATAAAAGGGAAGGAGCGCTTGCGCGGGAGCGATCTCTATTGCTATTGCATTGTACTCTTAAGAATATGTTAAGCGCAGTGCATGTTTTAATGCGAAAGCACTGTTAGCCTCCTAACCTGGAAAATGCCGGTGTGTGGTGAAGCCTCTGAAATTAGCGTGATCTGGGAAATGGCGGGAAATAAACGAGACTTTGAAAATGGTCATCGTCTTCGTCATCATCATAATCATCATCAGTCTGACTACACCCACTGCAGGACAAAGGTATCTCCCGTATCTCTCCAATTAGCCCTGTCGTGTGCCACCTGCGGCCATCCTATCCACGCAAACTTCTTAATCTCATCCGCCCATTCTGCCGCCCTCCGCTACGCTTCATTTCCCTTGGAATCCTGTCTGTTGCCATTAAGGACCATCGGTTATCTTGCCTTCTCATTTCAAGCCCTGCCCAAGCCCATTTCGTTCTCTTGACTTCGAGTACGATGTCATTAACCCATGTTTGATCCCTGACCCACTCTGCCCGCTTCCTGTATCTTAACGTTACACCTATCATTTTTCTTTCCATAGCTCCCTATGCAGTCCTTAAGTTCAACTATTCTCATTAGCCTCCACATTTCTGCCCCATAGGTCAGTATGGGCAAGATACAGCTGTTGTATACTTTTTCTTGAAAGATTTTGTAAACTGAGAGAACCTGCCAAATGTGTTCCAGCTCGTTATTATTCTTTTATTCCTCTATTTATTCCGCTCTCGTGATTCGGATCTGCGGTCACTACCTGCCCTAAGTAGACGTATTCCCTTACCACTGTCAGTACCTCGCTATCAACAGTGAACTGCTGTTTCCTTGCTAGACTGTTGAACATTATTGCTGGACCGTTGAACATTACTTCGGTTTTCTGGATGTTAATTTTAAGACATGCCGTTCTCCTTTGCCTGCCTCATTGATCATGCTTTACAGATAATATCCTGAGTGACTCAGCAAGGAAATTTCATCAGCGAATTTCAGATTACTAAGTTATTTTCCTTTAACTCTTATCCCCAATTGTTCTCAACCCAGACCTCTGAATACCTCCTGTAAACAGGTGGTGAATAGCATTGGCGAGATCGTGTTTCCCTGCCTGACACCCTTTCTTATTGTAATTCGATTGTTGACTTTGTGGAGGAGTGTTGTAGCTGGGCATCAGCTATAGATATCTTCCAGTATTTTTAATAAGGCTATCCTACACCCTTGTTCCGCAATGCCTGCCCGACTGCTGAAGTTTCGATTGAGTCAAATGCTTTCTCGTAATCAACAAAGGCTATATAATGGGGTTGGTTATATCTGCGCATTTCTCTATCACCTGGTTGATAGAATGAGCGTAACCTTGGCCAACCTGGAGAGATAAAATAAATATTGCCGCGACTGGGTTTTGAATCCGCGGAGGCGCGAAGAGATCAGATTCGCTGGCCACTGCACGATTGCACTATGCTCTCGCCGCAGCCGATCACGTCTCGTGTTGAAATGCGACACACTCTTGCGTTCTGCATTGTACGTCGTCGTCTTCAACTTCCATCTGCGGGCGTCACAAAAGAAAAGGAAACGCGCTTTCAATTGCGCTTTCAGATACATGGCGTTGCTGTCCACCTGCAAAAACCTGCTTTCGCATAATATTTCGTCGTTAGCGGTGCTAAACCTCCAGCATTTTTTCCCAGTACTTTTACGTGTGAATCTTCTACAACTCCGGCAACGTTAGCGCTATGCCTGCATGACTGTTGAGGTTTCGACTTAGTAAAATGCTTTCTCGTAGTCTGTGAACGCTAAATAGATTAGGAGTTCGTTGTATTTTGCGCATTCCTCTATATAACATAGGCACCAAGTACACAAGGTCAAAAACATGCCGCTTATGCTCACTCGAGCTATAGTTTGGCAGTCAACCTAGCAGGATGCAACAAACGCTGGATTGGCGCAATCAGGGTGCGGAAGCGACGAAGCTGCGGTGTATTTTCAGAAGCGGTAACGAAACTCTGCAGTCTGCGAGGCCTGTCATGGAGGCTTCAGCAAAAATTTGTCAAGAAATCCTAGCCTTCACAACAGTCGCCCAATCAGTCCTACATCCGCTCCTGCTGAGCGCACAGAAAGGCAGAAAGGAAACCGAGCAGCGCCCTTCTCAACTTGTTGGGCCCACCCTGGAAGCCGCCTGCGCAAGCTGTACGTAGGCGTGACTTAAGGTGAAGCGGTAACAGTATGAGAGAGAACTCAAGCACGAGTTCAGTCTTTTCAGTGCAGTGGATCTGCGTGTCACTTTAACTGCCGTTTTCAGGGTGTACGTGTGGGCCAGCTACTGCCACACGGCCTTCGATAGGCCTCGCAAGTCGCGCTTCTGTGCCAGGCCACGAATGCCCAATAGTCGCATTACAAGACAAAGAAAGAAATATTCTGAGCGCTTCCTTGAGCGAGGGACATCTCTGGAGAAACAAAGTTCATAACCTCGCTCTGAAATCAGCCCGGGATGAACGTGCTTGGGCAGGCGTCTTGCATTCATCGGGACTAAGCCGTTGAATGTTTATACCATCGTTTTTGTTCTCCGTCCATGCTCTCAATAGGACCGGGGCTCTTTCCCGCAACGCGGCTTTGCGCTCACCCGGCGCGCGCATTATGAAGCTGCGCATGAGGGGAGGATCAAAAAGTTATAATATTCCGCTTCTTTAAACTCTTCAACGCTGTCTTGAGTATATGCAAACGACCTTTCAGAAAAGGCAGAGGAAAAACAAAGGCAAGTGTCCAAGTGTTACTATGTATTGCACTACCCAAGTCAGTGCACCACCAGGAGATTTGAAGGAAACTGCAGAGAATACAACGTTCACTTGCGTTATCAACTTGATCACTTGATCGCCGGGCCGCTCGCGTAAGATCTGCAGTGACGCGCAAGCAGGGGACTCGTCAGCATTCAGCTCTCATTCAAAAAGCGGCGACTATAGCGCAGGTTTACCTAGTAGTGCATGGAATGATCTCACGCATTACGAGCCGCACTTGCGGCAAAATTATGCAGATAAGTAGTAGGAAGTGACATTATTGATGAAAATCTTTATACTGCCGTCCTTTCTTTTTTTCCAGGAGCAACAGCTCAAACTATGAAAACATAGCTTGGAGCTCGAACGCATAAAATAAAGTAACCGCAATAATTTCGCGCGTTAAGACGCGATAAGGCATTGCATGCAGGCTGCCTCTGGGGCGTCGCACGGGCGCATTGTGTCCGTGCGAAGCTGTAGAGCGCACTCCGGAAAGGTCATACATGTTTGTCGCATGCGCCATCAGGCTAAATGGCAGTTACAATGTGAAACATGCGCAGTATTTGGTAGATTATCCTGCTCATTCAGCAAAACGACTGCAAGCGAAACTGGACAGCCCAAAAATAATAAGGTAAGAAAGAAAGGAAAACGCGAGCGCTCAGTACTATCCCAGATATATTATGCATGATTAACACTTGCTGCCACTGAAATACGCAAGAACAGAAAAAATATGGCTTTTTAAGATATCTGCTAAATTTTCGCACGCAAATCTCGTTTCAAATTTTTAATTGTTTTGGGTGCCTCCCGCTGACGTACTGATAGCGACAACACCGGAACATGAAGCTTTGACCTAGCAGAGAGCCAGTGAAGCGCTGCCCCGAGTGGCGTATGGGGTATACTAATGTGCACCACTGCGAATGCGATATCACGCGACATAGAGAGTTTTAGGATAGGACACCCAGCGTCCCCCTATTCCTGCGCTGTACGGCAGGCCTGCATTGTGCACTTGCGAGGGCTTCACAATAGGGGGCCGGCAACATCTGGATTGCTTAAGCCGCTCGCAGCGCCATTTCAGCTGAAAAATTAAGCGATAAATTCTAGGCCACGCAAATGTATTTTTATCAACAATTTTATTCACGTCAGCGTAAAGAAAACGCAGTAATATATAATAAAAACAACGTATGAGGGAAAATTTGTAGTTAATAACCGCTTTTATAAATGAACCCCACCAACCTATTTCAACAACGCACGCTTTCTCACGCTGTATTTCTATGGCAACCAAACCACGCCGACTCGCTGAGCCTAGCAGCTGTCCAAATCCAGAAGCAATAAAAAAATCTAAGGCGTTTTATCACTGGGATTTTGAGGAAATTCATCGCCGCGCCGGTTGTCGCAAAAATTCGCCCAGTCGCTTGCATCTGAAACAGGCTCCAGGGGCCATGCTGTTTCACCGGTTTTTGGGTATTGGGTTAGCGCCGCCCGCTAACCGAAAGACCCAAGGGACGTTCGTGTTCTGCGCATGCGCACTGGCGCCCCGATATTCCCCTGTCCCCCAAAGAGATAGGGTCACCCTATATATCGACACGCTGCAACATTAACGCTGTTCATGCACAATCATGTCCATGCCCCGTAGAGGAGCGTTTTTCATACTTAATAGTCCCTTTTAGGCACCCTTTCTATTCTGTCATCTAAAAGCCCCGGGGATAAATGCACAAATGATTAACGCGCGCACGCTTCTCGCGGTTCTAGAGCGAATATTAGTGTGCTTCCTTGTGTGTACCCTTCGCCACCGTTCCATTTATACACAAGCTTGGGGTGTGGGCCGTAGAAGAACTCGCGGTAAGGCCTGGCTCTTGCAGCGGGCGCCCAGACAATTGCTTGTGCAATGGCGCAAGAAAGCGTCAGCCCGAGGGTAATTGCTTTACGGAGGTCTGTGTGCCCGGCGGAGCAACCAAAAAGGCGTCCCAGGTGAGCAGGCAGCGTGCGGCAGCTGCGCTTCGGCTGAACGACGTCATAGAGAACGCTTTTAATCTCTGTGGTGCAGGAGCGCGCTCTCTTGCCGCTGGAGATTAGCGCCAAGCCCAAACCGAGGCTGGAATGGGCGCCGAAACAAGTTGCACCTTGCCCCTGTTGCAGAGAGAAGAGCCCTGCCTCGGGCGCTGGGCTTGATGAGCAGACCGCCACGTGTTCAAATGCGCCGCACGAGTTCTGAGGCGGGTGGCGCCTGCGTGCGCTGACGGCCCAGTAAACATAAGCGTCGAAATATTTTTCCCCGCCGCATGGATTGCACAAGTGAGAAGAAATACCGCTGTGGTGCGGGGCATCACTGTATCACCTCTAAGTGCAGCGGTCATGATTATATAGGCTGAGTTCATAGTGTTGCCGTCCACACGCCATCACGCAACGCCGCATATATTGCAGAGCTGGCGCGCGCCTGTATTAAGCAAGAAAAAGATCTTTCACTTTGGCTTCCTGGTTTTCTTTTAGGCGCTTTCTTATACAGGCAAAGCAGCGACAGTTGACTGGACGAGAGAGACGAAAAAAAAAGAAAGGGGTAAAATATGGTGTGCGTACACTCCTTAGGCATTCTGTACAAGCGACTCTTACCGTAATGCCGACATACGACGATAAAATGACCGCGAAATCGTCGCTGATTCCGTTCTCACCACATACAAGACGAAATCCTTTACGTGTTAAAACCCGCCGCGATGGCTAAGTAGTTAAGGCGCTCGTCTACTAAGCCAGAGTACCCTGGTTCGAATCCGACCGCTGCGGCTACGTTTCGATGGAGGCGAAGCACAAAAGGCGCCCGTGTGCTGTGCGATGTCAGTGCACGTTAAAGATCCCCAGGAGGTCGAAATTAATCCGGAGACCTCCACTACGGCAACTCTTCCTTCTTTTACTCCCTCCTTTATCCGTTCCCTTACAGCGCGGTTCGCGTGCCCACCCAGATATGTGAGGCAGTTACTGCGTCATTTCCACTCTTCAAAACCAATCTTCATTTTACTTGTGAAAGGGCATTCGTACGTCCTTTCTGGCGAGTCAAAAAAGGCTGTTCGTTAGTGTGTACAAGAGAATAAATCCCGCTATACAGCCAGCTGTGTACATCACACCATTACGGTGCAGAAAAGTGTCCTTTGGCACTTACTCCAAGTAAGAAATCAGTCACCATGAGTCATCGCAAGCTTGAAGCGTTGAACTATACGCTCTATTTTTACACGGTTAGCGCAACATCCTGTTGTGCTCTTTCTGGCCGAATCTACCGTTCCCTTAGTACACTGTTTGCATTACTGCGAAAGAGCTCCAAAAATTTAGTGCATTTAAATCAATCGAAGAAGTGATTTATTAGAGCCATTTTAACGCGCGGTAAATGAGTCATAAAGCGAGCCGATTTTCTTTTTGCTTATGAACAAAGGTAACATGGATGCCAGTCCAGGATATCTACCTAGGAGAGAAATGAATACAGTTAAGTGACATAATAACGGAGACGAAATGATATGTGCCCGGAAGATGTCTGCGCCTTCAAGAAAAATGACTTTCTCAAGCTCAACAGCCGATATCTCGCAAAGGTTGACATCTTAGACGAAGCAACGAACAGGTGTCCGAATACTATCCAGCCTTCTCCAGAATAGATGTCCAAATATTTGGCGTGGCGGCAAGACATATTGTGTGTACGCAAGTTCAGTGGAGCCCTCAAGCATAAATTTCACCATACATGCAACGCGCTATACACTTTACTGACGAACACGAAACAAATGACATGACACACAAAGCGCGAACTGACAACTGTTTATTCGTGGTGAAGGTTTTCTTTTTTCATAACCAGAAAAGACGCACTGTTAAAACCAGAGTGTGAGCTGTAAAAACTGAGAATGCTAAAAGATAAACGAATGCTAGAAAGACAATAGAAACCCAACCCATAGAAACCAAGCGCTGAGAATGGAATACACAGAACCTCAATCATTGCTCAATCATAGGACATCAATAACTGCTGATGCATACATAAAACAACGCGGAAAGAGCAATCATCGAACCCTTAACGATTATATCTGCAGGTTTCAAAAAAATTGTAAGCAATGTTTCGCTGCCATTCTCGGATAGCGAACCGGAACTGCTGAGGCTGTCGCGGTGATATCTCGAGGTGTGGTACCTGTCCTGTGGTAGACGTTTTCCATCGCCAGCGCTTCATTTCTTTGGGTTGGGTATCTATCGTCTTTCTTCCATTCCTTTATCTTTTAGCATTCTCAGTTTTTACAGTACAAACTCTGGGTTCAACAACGCAGCTCGTGTCGTTTCTTTATGCAAAAAGAGAAAATTTTCATCACGAATAAACAGTTGTCAATTCTCGCTTTGTGTGTCGTGCCATTTGTTTTCGTGTCCGTCAGTAAAGTGTAGAGCGCGTTGCATGTATGATGTACAACCAACTAGGCCCAGTTCTCAAAATTTTTACAAATTGCACGTCGTCACGTCTGGGCAAGTTGTCACTTGCAATGACACGCCGACCCGAAATATATGTCGAATCAACAGACCATTCACATAGTTTTGAATAGCTGGTTCTTTTTCACGGGGCTAGGCTTGAGTTCTTGCATTCACCATTTCTCTTTGAGAGATGTTAAATATCTGCTGTATCCATTTCGCTGCACCAATATTTATTTTCCTTGACGCCGATACGATCCATTTTTCTCAGCTGCTGCGTGCGGTTCCTTCAGTAAAACTTCTATTTGGGCTAGTTGGTGCATTTCTTAACCAAGGGAAACGGAGCAGCGCAAAAACATGCAATCACACAAGAAGGACAAGACACGACACGAGCGCTGACTGACAACTGAATTTTATTGAGCGGAGGCACGCCTTAAATAAGGCGAGCAACAAATGTGAAAAAGGAGGAGAGCGGACAATCAATAAGGATACCAGCAAGCACTCAAACGTTAGCTGCTTCCAAAAGGTCTATTTCAGCTACAAAAAGCGATAACGAGGGAGTGCTGATGCAAGTGTCTGCATATTTCTTGATATAGTAGGCTTCCAGGCTAACACGCGCAGTCTTGTCGGCAGTCTTGTCGGTTCCTTGCCGCAGGCGCAGACACCGGCACCTCTGTCTCTTCGATGAAAGAAGAGCGCGTGCATAGTCAACCACGCAACAGTGCGGCCGCATTGAGGTTTTCAATGGGACACCGTCATTTCCTCCCACCCACGATCGAAGCAGAAAAGAGCAGACAGGCGCCGATGTGACATAGGGCCACCCGCCTACCTCTTGTTCTCGCCTCTGGGTCACGCAGCCCAGTAGCGGCCCGTAGCTTGTAACGCGGCCGGGTGACGCTGCGAACCAGCTGTCGCTGTGGAAATGGCGGCCGCTTGGCCTCTCCCTGGGGAAATAAAGGATGAAGGAGGGAGGTGGGAGGCGGCAAACTCCGCCGAAATGACTCTTCTGAAAGCGTTCAGGCTGCCACAAAAGAACCCGCAGCCTGCAACCCTAAACCGGCATCGGACAAACCGCGGACCCGCGCGCTGGCTATACGGACGTGACAGTCGCTCATCGACCGCCGCTGCCATCGCAAACAATGCCTTTCCTGTCTCCGCTCGGGTGTCGCGTTTCACACGTCGAATCCCCAAATAGTCGAGCGCCGCAGCCGCTGCTGCTTGTCGCGAGGGCAAGGGGACAGCCGTAACTCAGAGCACGAGTGCCCGGACCCGTGGCAAGGACGGTCGCGAAGGCAGCAAATCACGATTGCCTTTGCACCGACCGCTGGCAGATGATAGCGCAAGGGGACTTCACAGGGCAAATCTACACATGCGCTGCAATAAAAAGTCGAAATCCTGCGCGGAACCCGCAATGCTGGCCATTACGCCTTGAACCGCCCTGAGTCACTTCAATGGCAGTGTACTGGGTTTTGATGATAGTGGTAACGAATGATGAGAAAAACCAAACAGACGGAAGAAAGCCGGCCACTCCAGGGGCATGTCTTGTGGGACGCGCAAAAATACAAGTGCAAAAAGGGGAACCAATGTCATGATATGAAAAATGGATTAAAAGGTGCAAAATCTTAGACACAAAAGGAGACCACAACTTGTACGCAATGCAAAAATGCCAACGCGGCCTAAAAAGCAGTGCGAGGAGCCTAACGTCCTGCACGAGAAAGAATCAAGTCACAAATACTCATGATGAGTCCTCCTGCCACGAGGAGAGTGCTAGGAATAGTCTGCTTTTGCGAAATTGATGATGGTTAAAGGCTAAGTTTTACTGCGTTTCAGTAGTTCCATGCGCTCAACTGAAGCCATCAAATGACGTGCCTAGGACCAGGAAATGGGAGACCGGCCTGGTGTGCTGAGGGGTTCATATAAAGGATAGGGCACAGACAGGAGACCAAGTGCTCCAACTCCAGTGAAGGTCAAGAATCGCCGAATAAATTCGCTAGACAGGGTGCTATAGTTAGGAGATACTTGAGGGCCAGCCATGTTCCGTAGAGCTCCGCAGTTGAGCAAATTATTTGATGTTCAGGCCCCAGACGGAGTGGTGGTCCAGCTGTTGAGTAAATGTAAGCGGCTCTAGCTTTCTCGTGCGTGCGGCTAAAGCACCGTGTGTACAGAGTCCCAAGAACACCTCATATGGCGTGTTCAAATGCTTTCGGAAGAGGCAAGCAGTAGCTGCGGGAAGTGGGCTCAATTTTCACGGCACATTCCGTTATACTGCCCATAATGTGTAGCGTGTCACCAAGTTCTTGCGCAAGATATCATAAAGGTTGGTGAGTAGGGGCTTCAAAGTAAAGCAGAATGTGCGCAGTGCCATGTCGAAAATACGATCAACAGGCTCTCTTTTGGTTCGTCTCTTTGAAAGTTCTATTTTTAAAGCTACAGCTGTTAGACGCCCGTTTTCAGGTTTCACGTCGGAGCACTATTATGTCGCAATATGTCGTCGGCGTAACAGGTGGCTGCGTTACCATGGTAACCGCTCGGAGGGGGGTTACCATGCAAGGAGGAGGAGGGTTATCTTTGAAGGAGGAGCACGGTATGGCTAGAGCGTAGGAAGGCGTAACCAGAGGGTGGTTACTACGCGCACCGCCTGGAAGATGGTTACCGTGGATGGAAGAGGGTGTGACGAGAACGGAGGGATCCCCAACCGGAGGATGGATATCATGGAAGAAGGAACGTATGGCGAGAACATAAGAAGGCGAAGTCGGTGGGTGGCTGCCACGGGAACCACCCCGAGGGTAGTTACCCTGAAAGGACGAGGAGGGTTTGGAATGTGGACGGTGTGCGAGAACGGAGGAATTCCAAGCCGGAGGATGGTTACTGTGGAAGGGGGAGGGTAGGATGAAAGCATAAGAAGGCACAACTGGTGAGTGGTTGCAACGAAAACCATCCGGAGGGTAGGCGCCCTGGCAGCAGTAGGAGGGTTACTCTGGAATGGAGAGGGTATGGAGAGAGCGCAGAAAGGCGCAACCGGAGGGTGGTTACCGCGAGAACCGCTCGGGAGGTGGTTACCATGGAAGGAGAAGGAGGGTTACCGTGAAAAGAGAAAAAGTATGGTGAGAGCGTAGGAGTACGTAATCGGAGGGTGGTTACTGCGGGAACCATCCGAAGGGTGGTTACTCTGAAAGTAGGAGAGTACGGCTAGAGCGGAGGAATGTAGCACGGTCCATCTTCGGCGGCTGCTGCGAAAAGCGCCGCCCGAGGAGAGGATTACCGGTGGCGTCGCATGCCGAGAGCGGCGGATTGGAGAGAGCAGCTATTCAAAAAACTAGCATGTGGGCAAAATTAAAAAGAGCGAACAATACACATATGAAGTGGTTCTCGCATTCTCTACCTCAACATATTGTAAGATATAAATACCTTTTCAGCTGTCGATGAATCTCGCGTTACCCAGATGTAGCCGCCCTGTCAATTTTTTTTCTCTTCCTTCTCTTGCGAATACCAACTGACTTGAATGATCCAACGCTGCATCCTTTTTTGGGGCAGTACGCCTCCCATGCTATAGTGTACGTGCAAATGATTAGGAACCGTCTATGGTGTACAACAATGGAACACGCGGGAGTTATAAGAATACTGTGTACTGACTTGCTCTCAATGCTGTCGACCAACAGGACCAGGCAATGTGACATCAGTGTCAGAACTTCTGCTCCTACGACGAATGCGAAGAATGCGCCCTGAGTATCTACAGAGGGCCGGCTGTTAAATACTGTCGCAAGCGGCTACTTTTCATTCCCAATTTTTATACAACGTATACACTTACGCACGCGCAGGCCTCACTGATATACATGCACTTGTGGTTAGCACTGCAGCTGTGAGTGAAGAAAAAAAAATTAACGGACTGCACAAATGAACCGAGCGCATAATCATACCCAGGTCTTCAGTTTACACGAGTAAATGATACTTTCAACGACTAATTTGAAGCAGTATTTTTTAAAAGATGGTTTACACGACGATTGATCATTGAACTTTCACTAGCTGGCTGGTTCGTTCAATCAATAAATCCACCCCTCCATCGCGTCTATTGTCGAAACGTGTTCTCAATAACACGTGAGGCCGGAAGCTACACAGCTACACTAAAGAAGTGCTTGAACTGACGGCGCACTGTTTACGACGTGCACGACATGGGACCCAGATCACTGCCTTGTGTGCCGACGTCGCTCGGCACAGGGTCGACAGCAGACGCCGGTGCTTTTGTAGTAACTATAGAAAACCTGTTTGCGGCGCAGAGCGATACGAAAGGTGCTAATTAACCCGAGCTCCAAAACGCATTCAACGCGCTTCAAAAATATGGCGGTCGCTTGACGGCGACTGGACAGTCGCACCGCGGGGCATCAGCAGCAGCAGCGGGGCACACGCGGGCCGCATGGTCTGATCGCAGTGCTGGTGCAGAGCACACGCTGTGGGAGCGCCTGGACAAATGTTCCGCGCTGGTGCTTACGGGCTCGACAAAGCGCTCCTGGTTCGTCAGCCGGACTATTTTGGGGCGGCGCGTGGACGCTGTATAAGCGGATCAAGGGATTACTGCTGTCAAGTTCGCTCGTGCAGACAAAAGCCAGCGAGATGGAGGTAGCGTGGTGCAGGCGCAATCAGCTGCTCGCGTGCGCTTCGAAATCTATCACCGAAAGCGAATAAAAAACAGCGCGACTACTCGGGCAAAGTAACGAGAATGCTGCAAAAGGGGCGCGAGCCTCCACCGAATTACTCAGTTTGATCACGCGCTGGCTCTAAAAATGTAACAAACTGAAGGGAAAGATAATCCCGAGTGAACGCTGGTGTTTCCGTGCCCTTATGGATCACTTTCAGAGCTAAAACCTCGAGTTGCCCCTTGGATCTATTAGAAGTGAGCACAGAGTTGGCACAAGTGAAAAAATATGACAAATATACGCAGCGAAAAGTTTTTTTTTTTCAGGCTCCCGCACTGGGCGCAAATAAACAGTCTCTCTTATCTGCTTTTTCAGACTTCCTTTGACTCGGGATAACATGCCTTGAGTTTTAATCAGGGGAAAGAAAACGAGCTAACGCTGCTGTACTAATGTTCGACACACAATTAAGATGGAGCTGCAGTTACCGGGTGAAACGGCCTTCTAAAATGTTAAGCAAGTTCTAAAATCTGCAAACGTGAATAAAAAGCTCACGAAGAAAGCTTCAATGAAGGTAAAAGACTTCAATGATGAAGTGACACCCAAATCACATTTAAAAGGTCGAAGTTGTTTCCTTTCCTATTTGGGTGAATGCAGTGACCTTGTGGCAGGCTGGGCTAAAACAAGCTGAAGAAAAAAAAATGATTAGGAATAGGGAAAGAAGAATGGTGCCGCTGAATGACTTGTCTGACAGTGCATGGGCGGCAACAAAAAAGTTTGATGCAAATAACCAACAGCATTTTTCAACAAAACAAAGGTAAATTGCGAGCTGAGATGATTCCACATTAGCGAAACACCTATTTATTAAACAAACTTGAACACTCGCAACACAAAACTGAAGAAAGACTGATGGAAAGTGTAAAGAAAGTAAAACTTCGCGGCTATACTATAGTCATGCTTTCTTGTCGAAAATAACCTTTATTTCTGCTAATGGTTCTTGTTACCCGGCCGGGCTATATATTTATAAAAAATCATCTAATGTCGCTGCCTGAGAATATTTCATTGCTTGGTGGGCTTACCATCCGCTCATTTCGCGCAATTATTGTCCCGCTGCATCTTATTTTTGCAGATACGCAGCAAACTAAAACCTTTCACGACCCCTTCACTTATCTATCACGTGGCTATTAGTTCCGCGCATTACCCTGATATCCAGACAACTTTCCGCGCAACTTCTGAGCAGTAGTCACCACGCGCGCGCGATTCGCATTACCCTCGCCATCAACAGGTGTCTCACCCGACATGTTATGAAACCATCTCCCTGAAATCCATTTGCGAAGGAAACGCTGTGGACGGGCTTGGCATAACCGGAACAGCAGGTGGCTTCTGCTAATTTCTGAACTACATTAGACTGCTCCTACAATCGGTCCACCGTTCTTTGAAAGGAATCCTCGCGTGTTTTCAACTTTGAAAAGTGATATTTCGGCTTCACGACAGTGATCCCATGTGTCTTTATTGTTTCTTACTTTGTTTTGTGTTTTGAACAAACTAGCACAGTTTTCAGAGGCGCCAAGTGCGTTTTTCTGTAATGGCAAGAAAAAGGCGTATCAGTAATTTAGAGCAGGGTCCGTGAGGTTTTAAATTGAACAAGCAGTGCCGGTAATGTCAGCTCACCTTCGAACAGAGATGCTTCATCTTCGCAGCCAGCCAGCTTGCAACGTACTCGTGATTTTGAGACCAGAACGAATAAAATCGCCCTTCCAGAGAGAACTATACAACGAAAGAATACCACAGGTAAGAAAAGTTACCAATAGTCGCGTTGGGGATGAGTCGCAAGCAGTCAAGGTAGTGTTGGAAGGAATATTTAGCGCATCATTACGCACGCGTGAAACTGTGGCACGAAATATCACGTGTTTTTTAGACATTGCTACTGAGCCGAATTTCTCGCAGCGTCGGGCTAGTTTCCCGCCACCGTCAAACACACAGGTCACGGCGACAATTGCAGGGATGACCAGCATTTCAGGGCATTTAGTGACTGCTTCTAGGAAAGGCCGGTCCATGCAACGTTTCCGAGGTCTTGATGGAGGATGAAGTACGGCTACTGCGGGGTTACTCAGGAAAAGGTGCTCCGCACATACTGCACAAATAGCGCATGTGTTTGGCTGCTGGCCATCACCTCCCTGTTCGTGAATTCTCAGCTGGTTTTCTCATTTGGCAAAAAGATGCTATTCCTTCACTTAGCACTGATCCGATTACAATCCTAATGCCAGTTGAGTGCACCAGGAGCCCGATCGGAAGCGGCCATGAAGGGTGTCCTGCAGCTTGGCCGAAGAATGCGACACTGCTCATACAGTACGGGAGTGATATAGTCAGATGGGATGCGTTTATAAAACTGATTACAAATGATTAGTTTGCGTATATACGCCCAGGAGGTCGCTTGCATAAGCTGCTCTTGGCGTCCGGGTCCTCCATAATTCGTTATCCCTTTCCGGCGTTGTCAGCCGGAGGATGTAAATGCTTTTGCTTTGCATGTGTGCCTTACATTCACGGGAAAGGGGGGGGGGGGGGGGGCATAGCAACACGCGCGTGCACGCACAAACCACTCTAATTATAGAGCTTCCGTAGCTTTAGTATCAACGATCCACTTCTGTTTTAGAAAACAGCTGCAATGCTTGCGCACTAATATATTCATATAAGCGTACTAGTTGTAGTGCCGACTCACTTGGAAACGGCCAGAAGAAACAAAATTCTAAGCTGCCTCCTCTTCTCATCCAAAACCTGCAATGATATCCTTATAGCATGTATTGAACTAGACGCCTATGAATCACTGACATTTACACACGCGCTGTTCTGCGTGACAGACGTTTGCGTTGCCTCCTTAGAGGAGCGTCGCTCGCCAACGTCTTGTAGCGGCTTAGCTGAGAGTGCTGCCCAGGCCGTATGACGCATCCGACTTGCCGCTATTCCGGCACGTCGCGTGTTCTGGACTAAAGACAACGATAGGCAAAATAAATGTATTGAGTACATTCTTGCAATGGACCTTAATTAGCGTGGCATCGTTTTCTCAAATTATTCTGGACAACCTGTCATGCAAATAAAGACAATAGTATATAGCTTATGGGGGTTTAACGTCCCAAAGCAACTCAGGCTATATGGGACGCCGTAGTGGAGGGCTTCGGAAATTTCGACCACCTGGGGTTCTTTAAAGGTGCCCTAAAAAGGAAACTGAAATCGTCTTTTACCGCGGTAACTCGATCTACACGTTCCAAGCGTTCTGGCAAACTTTGGATTATTATCCTGTACGGCCGATTGCCTTCTTGAATAGGAGTAAACCTCCCGGCTCCACCTTTCTTTTTTTTTTTTTTAAGTGACCTCCGAGAGTAGGAGGAAGCAACCAACGCGCGGAGTGCCTTTCAGTCAGTCGCGTGGCGGCTTCGCTTTCGCTTTTATTTTGTTCTTTAGGTTTTCGTGATTAAATAGTTTCAGTCGCAAACTATACATAGCCGCAAATTAGGCACGCGGAAATAACAATACGCGTGGACTCTTTGCTTTCGCCGATCGCTACGTATCACCCCGCTGATGGCAGAGCGGCAAGCCGCCACGCGATTGGCTGAAAGGCACTCCACGCTTTGGCTGACTCCTCCTCTTTTCGGAGGCGAAATAAAAAAAAGGCGGGAGCCGGGACGTTTCATTCGATTAAATAGGAAATTGACCGCAGAGGATGATATCCTGAAGTGTCTAAGAATGCTCGGAGCGTGCAGATCGAGTTCCCGCGGTAAATTGACGAGCTCAGGATATTCTTCAGTGCACCTTCAACGTGCACTGACATCGAACAGCACAAGTCCCTCTAAAATTTCGCCTCCATCGAAATTCGACTGCCGCGGCTGGCATCGAACCCGCGTCTTTCGGGTCAGCAGCCCATCGAGCGCCATAACCACTGAACCACCGCGGCGGCTCAGTAAAGATAATAGTAGCAATCTTCCTCACTATGCGTGCGGCTGGTGTGGGTGGCAGTGATGGAGGAAAAAATGTCCTGATATGGCACGGAAAACAAAGCTATATCCTGATGGCTTGCTACCTGAGCTTACTTCTGGTTCACTAATTAATACGGCACCAAACCGATCGGAAGTAATCGAGACGAGAAGTTCACAGTAAGCTGCTTCGTCGCCAGAAGCTCTTCTTTTAAACAAGTGCTAAAGAACGCATGAAGGACTGCTTCTATCTTTAAAATAAAGATATCTACGTGCAGTTGCACGTGAATAATGAGCATTCGTAAATGGCAATGCTATTGTCAATTTTAGCCCGGTCTACAAACCATAGCACTATTGTATTTGTCTACTTGCCACACTCCCTCTACGCAGATTTGCAAATCTTTTCTGATGAGCTTTTAGTATTAAAGCCCTAAAATATTTATCGCATGCTACCTGCTACATATACCTGCCGCCGTAAAACCCATCAAGGAGGCTGCGTAAGTTTAATACAAACGCGTAGCCCCAAGGATGTCTTGTTTGCTCAGTCCCCACGGTCGGCCGCATTTCCACTGGTCGGACAGCAGAAACCTCGTATATGCGATAAGGAAGGAAATTTTGCACAGCCGAACATGATATTTGCGCGTAAAACTGAGTGAGCGCGAAGCAGTTTGTGCGGTTTTACCTCAAGCACGGCAAAGACCACTTTAGGACGACTGGGTTTTACACCCATTACCGTGAAGTGCAGACGCATGAAAGGCTGATTTCTGAACGCGTGCCGTAAATTTACAATAACACAAGTACACAAAAACCTCTTTGCATTTTCGACTATAAATTAAATAAGAAGTGCAGTTCGTGATCAAAGGTAAACGTGGGCAGCGGCAGCCCCTTTTTAACGCACAGTTCACACATAGTATGTCATCGTGATGAGGATACTGTTTTTTTTCTGGTCGGAGCTGAAAGGCTCATGCAAATCGGCTTTTAGCACGCAAACTAGATGCAAATACGAACTCCAACTACATGAGCCTTGAAAAAAATCAAAAAGTGTACGTTATAGAGCAGCCCGCGGGTGGCAAGAGCAACTCTTGGGAGTCTCATGAAAGCAAAAGCGAGTTGTAGCGATGATAAATGTGTTCACTTTGAAGAGAGCGCTGTCCTTTGCTTGTAATTTTAGTCCGGATGTAAATAGATCTCTCGGTACACACACAGCCGGGCCTTATTAACGCGTTTAAGAGAGTGCAATTCCTACAGCCCGAATCTGCTACAAACGCACACATGTTATTTCAACTACACTCTTGCATTAACACATATTACGAACGATCGCGAATGATAAGCGAAGCGCAAGTCGCTTGAATAAAAAAAAAGGGGGGGGGTTGAGGAATTGAAATGGCGCAGTAACTGTCTCACTTCTCGGTGGATACCTCAATCCCGCCGTACCAAACTCTATGCGCTAGTTACGAGCACACGTGGAACGGACACTTGCTGGAAGGCTGAGCAAAAAAAAAAAAAGCCTTGCGTCATTGAGTGAAACACGACACTCCGAGTAGGCGGCCTTGTGTGTGCTTGACGACGTGTGATGCCTGCTGAAGGGAGCGGGGGTTACTTACTTGAGGATTTTGGTGAATTATTGCTGTGCATGTGCTACTGGAATGTTTTTGAGCGTCTTTCGAAGCGTGTGCGCTTCAAAACGGTAAACAATTTTCCGGAAACCGCACGTTATAGTGGTACTGAGTGTCATTCGTTACCGCCTGTACCCTTCATCACACTGTCGAATGAGCCTGATATTTAACATCACCCACTGGGATATCACTGCCACGCGGGCGTACTTCCACTAACACAAGTCACGCGAGCGAAACCGGCAGCGTTCTCTCGTGCCATCGCTACTGGCGCCCGACTACCACCGCGAGATTCGGGCGTGAGAACTAACCTCTGCAGCAATGCCTAAAGAGAAATCACGCTGTTGAAAACTGAAAACTGAACTCACGCTTTTCGAGTAGCCGACGTATCGCGCTCCGGAAGGAGACAACCAGATTTGTAAGGTTGTCTTTTGCCAGTTGCATGCAAATCAATGTGCGTAAAAGAGAAAGACTGCTTTCGTCACACAGAAACATAAAACGTTATACATGTGGTCGCGCGACGAATTTTGTAAGACCGAGTCATCTTACACATAAGTAGTGGAAAAGTGCGAGCACTTCTGATTGTCCCCATCTTCACCAAATAATCCGACCCCGCACGACGGACCTCTATGTGGAAGTTCACAATATAAATGTGCGTAACATCGTGGGAACTGTTTCCAGCCATTCCGCAGACACCATTGGTCCGCCAGCGAGCACCTAAACGACTTCGCTCTGGTGAAGATGTGATGCGCGTTTACGGTCCATGGGCTTACCAAGTTATCGCTTGCCAAATACACAGGGCGCGGAATTAGTACTTGCTTATTACACGGGTTTGTTTTTGTCCCGTACGGCCAATACAGGCGCAAAATATATTCCAAACAAGGTGATATATAGCGCAGTTAGGCCATACTACTGATAGGTTAACAACGTTACGCTAGCCTGAATGGGGGGCGTAGAGCAGCCGACGGCCGCCGTCTCGGCCCGGTCGGAAACGCTGACGTTTGCAACTCCTGTGCCCGGACTTCGGTGCGCACATCATATCGCCGGCAGTGCGTTGCGCATCGGCACGACACTGAAAAGGCGATACAAGTAGAAGTCACACTGTCGAAGCTCATTAGTCATGGCCTGAGACAGCTGGAAAATATGGTAGAACTATGAGATTAAACTACTTGGATAAAGGAAACCGTGAATACAGGTGCACTGTCGGAACGCAAGCGTGGGATCGGCATGCTGGTCCACTGTCTACACCGCGCTACGTATGCTACGGGGTCGAAGCAAGGCGTACATACCTTGCCGCGTGGACAACACTTCGCCTCGTCGCATTCCGAAACGCTGCTACCAGACGGACTTGAAGTCGCTACCCCACTGTATTATGCGGAAGTTGGCCCAGAGAATAAAGGCTGCGGCATGTGGAACAGTTACTGTCGCTGAGGCAGATGATTTCTACTGGATTCAGTATAAAGTGGAGGGTGCTGTACTGCAAAATACCGAGAACGATGCAAATAATTCCTTGAACACGGGTTAGAATACCAAGAAAGTTCATGGGTCGTTCTTCCATTGCATTGAGCGCGGCAATGGCAGCGATGAGGTGCACTCACGTCTCTGAAAGGTAAGCGGCGTACGGTGGTCCTTTAGCGGCTTCTAGATATTCGGTGGCATAAAGCGTGCGCAAAAGGACGTCCGCCAGGCAGATGCTATGGCCGAATGTTCATGTTGGGTCAGTGCACTTTGCGTCCTTTCTCTTAAGTCAAGCGATTTACTGGCGCACATTCTTCGCCAGTGTATATTTAAGAGACAAGGCTTTTCTAAACCGACCTGAGCTTCTTTATTCCCTAGAAGTTGCTTCAGAGCGTGAACGTGACGCCACCCATTTGCAGGACCAAGGCGCGCGTTTGCAGTCTTATGCCGTTCTGGTTCACATCTTACGGCCGCATTTTCGCTTCTCCTTTCTGGAACATTGCCCTCATTTCGTTCCTTTCTCTTCGTGAGAACAGTGAGGAGAAGAGAATTGGACAGTGGCTATATGGGCACACAAAACTTCTGTTCGAAACTGACTCAATCAGCTTAGGTCTACGCAAAAGAACAAAATAAAGTGAAATAAAACGCGAGGAAAGGAAGAAAACGGCCGCACAGTGAGAGTCATGGCACTTTTCGGGCAGCTGCAGTACAAGCAGGAAAAAATCAGCAGTAGCTCGCATTAGCCGCTTCCTTGGAGGCCAAGGCGCTTTAACAGCAGCGGCACACGACAGCGCGTCCGTCCCGGCCAGTGTTTCGCCGAACTGCTTTACGCGCCCGAGCCAGTAATGGGACCGTAAAGGAAGCGCTCACCTGCGGAGCCGCGAGCCCATGGTCGCTGGGGACCGGGCTCCACAGAAGCGCTGCCACTGTTTGCACGACAGAGCTCGTAAAAAAACGGCCCCCGTTCCCTTCAGCTGTCTTCGACGAAGACACAGCCGGCCAGCCGCGCCACTGGAGCGTCACGCGGGACGCAAACTTTTATTTCTCGCCTCCCCGTTGCTTCTCTCTCTTTTGTCTCAGCGGTTTTCTTGTTTTCTCTCCTTTTATTCCAGCCTTACTTGCCACAGGACTTCTGTGAGGTTCCACAGGGGCTTCCGTGAGCTGGGCCGAACTTTCACGAGCAATAATGAGCGGTTAGAATATTTTAGAGACGTCCTCATTATCTACCGTTTTGGGGAGACGCCGGCATAGCACAGTAAACATTATCTAACGAAGCCTTCCGTGTCCCAGCGCGCCTCGTGAATTAGTGTCCCAGCAGTTGAGTGGCAGAGATGACCATAAGGGACAGCGAAACGATGTTCAGTGGACTTAAAAAACAGCTTAAAGGGACGCTGAGGACATATAGAAGTTGGCTTGTATCGATCGAGTTCCGCGCTGTAATCCCAAATAGACAGCTCTGACAGAAAACGGAGCTTATACGTGCTATAAGAGACAAAAAAAGAGAAAAACTAAACACAGGTGTCGCCACCAGCAATCCATTTCGGCAGTAAAATTTCTCCATCGGCACCTACATTTTGGGTAGCGCTAATCCCTGAGGCTATGCTACACCGCCGTTAACTTCAAAACATTTGCAACCCGTTCTTTCCGGCATGGACGATAACTGGGGCGAAAATTTTTAAATACCAATTTCTCGGCGATAAATGTGTCTTCTGCTGGTGGACAAACGTTCGCAGAGCACGACGGTGCCAGAAAATGAATTTCAGCTGAGAAGAGTATACTGGATGTAGTTGTCCTTATTGCCTCTTTAAGTGAAGAGTTCATCTGCCATTAAGGAGAATCCCTAGAAAAATTCAACTAGAAACATCGTATGCTTGGCCAAGGAACACCAAGACGTGAGCCAATGAGCAGTTTTCTGAGGGGATCTGCAAATGTTTTCCATATCTCTGCAATGCCAAGGCAAAAAATAAAAAAGAAGTACTCGGTGTCCAGCATCCCGTTGTTACTCGTTCTTTACATTGCAGAAATGTACAAGACTCGCTGATTTATTGAGAAAGTTATTTTTCGTGCGCGACTGAAAACAAATCTGGCTAATTTCTGAAAGGCTCAAAGCGATGAAAGCGCCCACACGTAAGCAGGCACAAAAGAGGACTGAATAGAAACATTAAGAATTGCTACCCCCCCCCCCCCCCTCATGAAACAGTACACCCGTGAAAAAGTTAAGCCATTTTCCATTGAGGGTGCGCGTGTGCATCGAGCGGTCAAGCAGTATGCCTCCATCTCTCAGAGCTGACACCTTGTTTAGAGAAATATTTTAGGAAATGGATTCGGGTAATGCTCTGGGTATTTTATTTTCCTTGGCGAAAAGACACGAAATTCATCAACACCTGTACTGTCTTTACTGTGCGTGGTTAAAACACGTAGCCGGTGGATGATTTTTGTTGGATGTGGAAGGGATTGAATAATGACAATAAGGGCACTGCAGAAAAGGCGTAATCGTGAGCGGCTTTTGCACGAAGCCTCCCCCCCCTCCCCCTCCCCCCCCCCTCCCCCCCCCCCCTCCCCCCTCTCCCCCCCTCCCCCCCTCTATTTTATGACGGAACAGAGGATCTAGTGCTGTAGTAGCGGAAACGCGTCACCTCGGGTAGCCACGTATATAGAAAAGAGGTGGACGCTTCTGACGACACTTGCAAGCTCTCATTTCAATACAATATTTCTTAATAAAAAGATGCAGGCCCAGAGACAGAAGTTGCTAAACATCCCTGTCAGCTTTGCTAGTCTGATCGCGTTTTCTGCGTAAATACCAGACTGCTTTCTCCCTTTTTTTTCTTTTTCGTCTGCGACTTGTGCGGGGAGAAAAGGACATCTTGTTGACGTGTCCCTCAAGTTGCGGCGAAACTACTGTGTAATGTCAGTTCTGATAGTTGCGGTCACCGGGCAAATTATGCCTTCGCCGAACTGGTAATCACTGAACGCGGCCCTTTCTCAAGCAGCACCCTAACGCCTATGCGCCTGAAGAGACGCTGCTCGTTCTAACTGCAGCTCCTTATTACACAAGGTTCATGAATTATTTAACAGAGACTTCAGTTCTTGACATTGGGGCCAGAAATCTTATACGCACTGGAACTGTAGCGAATGTCTCTGTCTCTTTCTTGTTAAGGACATAATTCTTAGAGTTACAATAAAAACATGGAAGCTACATGACAGGTTTAGAACGCCCCCTCTACAACTTCTAACCAGGTTTTGACTATTCTGCCGAACTTTCATTCAATTCAATGATATTACTCGGAAAGCCACGGGTATATTTTATTGTGTGAATAATGTGATATATGCAGGGAAATTATGCCAAAAGTATTATCCAGCAGACACACAGTTTATTATTCCAGAGACATTTCGCGTTTAGTGTCCACCCGAACGCATTACCTCATTCTTCCACGAATGGAAAGAAAACAATAATACGGGACACGATCGCGTAGAAGAAAGCTAGCCAAGCTGGAGAGTAAACTGCATTGCCTAAATCTGAGCCCGACGTTTTCACTGGTGCCCCACCCGGCTATATTCGCAGTTGTACGATTATGCACAAAGAGTTATCCAAACAGTAAGTAGGTGCAGGTGCACTTGGAGCGTTCTTGCGTAAGACTTGCCGGGCTGGTTGGTTCACACTGAAATAAAAGGTTAACTGCGCTAAGAGGCAAGACAACAGGAAGAAACACATACGGCACTTCTGTTCTTAATTTGGGCCTTAGGAGGCCTTTTGAGGTTTATAAGGCCCAAATTATGCCATGAAGGGAAAATATGAGCCTTCTAAGGCCCAAAATTATGCCTTTATGGCAAGTGAGCAAAAAAAAAAAAGATGACAGCCTTAAACAGGAAGTTTCCACCGTATCATTATAGCAGCTTCTAAACGGCCAAATCAGGGCTACTCTGATACTTTAAAGGGCGGGATCCAAGAGGTTACATTATGCGCTAATTTATTGATAGGGATCGACATGCTGAGAGGGGAACCGCGCGATTATGACTGACTTTCTGCTTATGCCACCAAACAAGCCGGTCATTTGGCTTTCCTACCTGCTGCTGTAAGTGCGCTGCTTAGAAAATGTTCTAAAAATCAATATTCTGATGAAAATACTTTGGAATAATCTATCAGTTAGAATTAGAACCCTGGATACAGCAGGCTCGATAAATAAAGCAAAACTGCCCCAACCTTCTCGCTTCTACGCAAGCCGCGCAATACATTCGGCTGTCCTGAACTCACCAGCTTTCTTGCTCTTGGATTACTCAACGCAAGACAAATGACCTGCATCTGCAATTAATTACGTTCGCCACCCAGGACAAAGAAACACCCACAATGGTGGAGCAAATCAGCGGCCCGGCCACTAACGAAAGGGAGGCACAAGATTTACGGCTGCCTCCGGCGAGCGGTGAACAGGACCCGAGCTTTACGCGCGAGGTGGCCAGCCTGCGAACAAGGCGAGATTATCGGACAGGATAGGAGAGTAACGAAAAGGTGTTCGGAAAGGCACGCTCGCTGGCGTGGGGAGGGTTTGGTTGGATTACAGCGGCCTCGCGCCGCGAAGAAAGCACGTATTATGGCTGCAGATTGGGCGACAGAAACTTTAACCGTAATAAGCACATAGCCAGGACTGCTAGTTTCGCGACAAAAATTGATTGCCGCAATGGACGACGGGAGATCAGAGTTTCGGTAGAATAAGGCCCTCACTCAAGACGACGAGGGAAAAACGAAACAAAAGTACGGTAGCTTTTCTTGATCTGTTTTTGGGAACAGTATTTTCAGGAAACGGGCTCGGCTGAGCGCGGTTGGAGGGTTCATAAATTATTAGTACTTCACGCACAGTGTAGATCCCGGTAAAGTGGAGCCTTCTGCAGAGAATGACGGCTTGGACAGGACCTCCTTAGTGTGCAGCTCATAACGGACATTGCATTCCCTGGAATGTTTTTATGGGTCTATATTGGCGCGTTTCATTGCACTGAATAATACATGGCAGAGAATAGTGCGGATGGGAGAACTGTGAAGCAGAAAAGTCTGTACAAAGTGTTGTCCTGAACCGAGTTTTAATTCCAGTCTGTGCGCTAACCCAAGGAGCTGACGAACACTTATCGCCATCATCTCTTCGAATTCCTGGCGCGCTTCTTTCAGATATGATTCCACTACTCGGTTTGCCTTGGCTTAACAATTATTGTAGCAATTAATGAACGTAGAATATATTATTGAAAATGTTAGGTCATCACAGCGGTATTTATCATGGTCATGAATACCGATGAGTCCTCCCTAATAATTTATAATTTGTATGGCTTGCTTTCAATATTGTTGCCTCGCGAAATTAAATGCAGTGCGGTGCAATTTCAACGCAAGTAGCTCTCTCCGCGACTCGTGTCAATAACGCAAAATAACGACCGATGTGGGTTTGATGCATTACACTATCGCTGAGGGGAAGCACGATATCTAAGCGAAACAACTTGCTAAAAAATTGGAGGGGACACATAAGTTCCGCCTTAAGGGTATGATGCGATAGCGTAAAGGGTTGATACCTATATATGCAACCGGTCATTCACTACATTCATATAGATCTCTGGGAGTCCTCATACCCCTCCTGGCACAGCGGTGCAGCGGTTAAGTGATGCGCCACCACCCTGCGGCGGCAGGTGCTCCCAGCGGTGGGCCTTGTGAGGCCCATGCTGCTCTTCCCGAGCGACCAATCGCTAAATTAACTACCGCCTGCCACGGTGGGCAGCTTGATCGCCATCCAGGGCCAGGTTGCGAAGACGCTACAAGGTCACGTGACCTAGGCGGCCCAGCTGCCTCCTAGGTTGCTCTCTGGCACCAGCTGCCAGAGTCATGCTCGTCATTTTTCGCTCACAATGCCGACAATAGATATTCTGGACAACGCGGCCTTTAACGTTATCGCGTTAATATCCGACATACAGTAGCTAGCCATGCCATTTGAAGATGTGCCACTACAACTGCACCCTATATGCCTTCGCTGTTACGGCATACAAAGCAGGCTAGCTGAACCAAATTTGCAAGAAGCATTTTATCTCAGTCGCATACGAGTCAAGATCAGAAGGCAAGAGGGAGATTGCTTCTGTCCTGCTCTCAACCAACGCCGAGTTCCAGGTTTGCGTGGAGCGGCAAAGAAGACACTGTGCCTCCAGGGCAACGCTAACGCGGCGACCGCAAGAAATAAAACAAGTGCAGCGTTTACTTACAAGACGAACAGGGTGGGCATAGCACGTTCGGCTGACGTCCGCTCATCTGCCGGTATTGTCTGTCCCGAGTCTGTGGTCCTCCCTATGTCGCGCACTCTCCCTACAACAGACTCAGCCAGATAGAGGCAGAGTCGATAAAGTCAAAAGATAGGCGGAGTTTTTTCGAAAGCCAATGATTTTGATTTACGCTGATTCGGGCAGACCCCCAGCAAACTGAACAGCTGAGCGTGTAGCATTACCATCATGACCGATGCGAAATATTGGGCAGCTTCATTAGTCATCTTGGCGGTTTAGATTTGGTGCTAAGCTGGAGATGGTCATAGTAGAAAACTTTCTATTTTTATAGAATACTATTAGGTTGTCTTCAGGGTTGTGACCGTAGTCATTACCCATTGATAAAAAAAAAATAAACGACAGGATGTCTTGCAAGCTTCTTTCTCAAAGTTAGCTTCCGATTTCAGGAACCTTAAGCTAACAAAGCACTAATGTGCAAGTCTTCAGTTTCCTTTTTCTTAAATGTCACTGTTAAAACACTGCGAATTTGTAAAGTCCAGCTACTCTCTTTAAACCACGCTAACACCTGCGTACCTGCATCTAGGGACAGCTGCTGCATCGAGCAACTCGAATCAGTCTTCATGAATGCTTCTGCGCATTGCAGTGCATAGGTTTGGCAAAGCGGGCTGAAATGTGAATTTTACATATTGTTTAATTGCATTAATATCCTAACTAAGCATCAAAGTGCAAAAAAATGAAGGATGGAATACCAATGAACACGTCAATCCACACGGTTGTAATTTCATTTATATAATGCTCCCGGAATTACCACTGCAGTGCTCACACTCGGCGCAACTTCTGCTTGCAACTGCGCGACTACTTCTTGTAACCGTCTCTTGAGTTACTATACCACACCAGCTAAAGTTTTGCTACACCTATACTACCACCCGACTCAGAAAAACTTCTCCGGGGTTCTTCTCTTCTGCCTCAGTGGCCCCTCTCCAATGGTAGAAAATGAGCGCACCTGTATGTCACGTTACGGTTGCTTTTTAACATTTCGGTTCCTTACATTTCCTCGCCTTCGCGAGGAAATTAAAAAAAAAACGAGCTTAGATATAAAGCATATTTAGACAGGCTAGATGGTTTAGATCTATCAGCGATTTCTTCTAGCCACTTTCATTTTCCTGATCGGTTGTCTTTGTACCCTTTACCTGCCCTTTGAGTATATCAAGCCACACGCCCAACAGTCATGGCATGTATTTTTGCTTAGACTTGGCTGTTTCCGACGTGCTGCTTATCACAAAGCGCAGGAATGACGGCGTTGTTCATTCACGAACACTTACGTCTACACGCACACGTGGCCAGGTATGCACGCCCGCGAAGGCACTTGCAGGAAAGGACCTGCCAGCCACGCCATATGGTATAAGGTTTCTACCTGTCGACAATGAAAGGGGAATGCCATACAACTTATTCATGTTGCTCTGCCTACAAAGTGTATGGGAAACGAGAATGGCTGTAATACACACTGATGTGGATCCTCGATCAGCGTAGCAGTATTTCATCGAAAGTGTGGGTTATCAAAAAGAACTGTACGATGTTCAGAGTGAGCAGCTTGAATGGATGCCAGTGTTGAGTGATCTGGCAGACTTAAAACGCTTTTGATTCACAGCTCAGCCCCAAATGCAGCTGCCACTTTGAATATTATTCAATTGTTATTGTTATTTTGCTCTGCTATTGCCGCAACCTTTTTTTTCTTGACCGTACGTGAACCGGAAATAAAGAAAAAAATGGCAGTGGCTTGGCTCAGCTATGCCAGCTAGGATATACGTAGCGAAAGCTAAGGCGTAGCTTGGTTAGCCTCGGTTAATGTTGATTAACCACGTGGTTCACGTGGTTTGTCCCGCGGTTGGTCATGTGACCAGTAACGTGGTTCGTCACGTGGTACGGTGCGACCCCGGCGGGACTGCGAGCACCACGAAACTGTGAGTTCGTGGCCAATGTAGCTTTCGCTGCAAAAAAAAAAAAAAGATGGCTGTCGCTCGTAGCCGAACCTGACAATCATAACTGAGCCTTACTGGAATGAATTAGCGCGCTGTCACCTCTACAACGCGAATTTGGTGTCTTTTCCGACTGACTTGTTCAAGAATGCTTAATAATCCACTCTTAGTTCAGGCAGGAGAAAGCGAGAATCGAGTTCGTGATGCAATGCAGCACATGCGCGCAATGGACGCAATCGCAGCACTACAACCAATGTTCGTCAGCTGAGACAATAAAGAACGGCATTTTGTCCACGCATTGTGGTTGGACCGCCCATATTTGCGCCCGCCGCAATGCAATGAGTAACCTCCTTACACATAGTGCGAAAGGCTTAAGATTCCTATCATCTAACTGCTTAGGTGTTCGAATGAAAACTTGAACGAAGATGACGAATACGGTTATGTGGGTAGCATATCTTCTCCTCTCTGCTTTCGGTGGACTTCATTTTCGTTGTCAAATCACACAACCCATGAATGCAAAACTGTCAGAAATGCGCAATTTAGTGTGGTTGTCTCAGGCTATATACATTGAGGAAAGAACGAATGGAGTGTTTGAAGCCAGAGCAATGTTTTTTTTACACACCCGCCATGCACTGAAGCGCGCAGAATTCATGTTTTCCCCAAAACTTTTCCGACACAGGCCGCTGCTGCTCTTAATCCACCACGCCCATGGAGTGCTAGAAGCGTAGTAGTAGGAACATGGTAAGACCGCAGGACTGGGCGCGGGGAGAATTTGTTCTTTTCTTTCTCTCTCAATATAATCTCCTCTATCATCCAATAGAAATACTGACGATAGGAAGAAGACTAACGCACAATAAATGACACGGCTTTACAATATCGAAAGCAACAGCAAACGGCACCTGTAAAAAAATTAAAAGAAGGCGCGTCTACCTGGTTGACTTAAGTGGCTGAATCCCCTCCTCATGGACTTAATTACGGTCTCCAAATTCCCCTGCCCAGCGCTCTAATTCCCCTGCCCAGCGCTCTAATTCACGCCGCGAGGGCGTTCAGCACTACTTTGTACTGAGCCAAGATGTAAATCACTTGATCTAAGTGACAAAAAATATATCAATCAAGAGAAGCACCACAATAAAAATACATAAAATTTAAAATGCAGTACTCTCAGTACTGCTCAGAAGCACAGGCAGCAATTCATGAAGATTCTTTGACGACACAACTGCTGCAGGCTGTTTCGCGGGGCGGCTCCGGCATTTATTTTCTCGACGAGGAAATGCGTAGGATTCAGCGTTGCTGACAGATTAATTCAAAGCAAACTAGAGCGTAAAGTCAGGAACGGCTACAACACAAATCACCGCGTTTTAATGGCTTTTTTTTTAAATGTTCTGTGGTCTGTTTATTGGTGACGAAGAACCACAGGACCACAGTGCTTTCCCGTTTTAGCTTTGCGACGCACATAAAGGTAAGAAATGCTTTTACCATACACAAAACTGGCCAGGCTCAGTACCGCACGAAAAAACTTCTTAAAGAAACGCCGATACGAAATTCCTTAAAATTTGTTTTTGAGGAAAAGAAATGGCGCAGTAATTTCCTCACATGTCTCGGTGGACACCCGAACCGCGCCCTAAGAGAAGGAAGGAAGGTGGGAGTGGAAGAAGAAAGGAAGAAAGAGGTGCCGTAGTGGAGGGCTCCAGAATAATTTCGGCCACCTGGGGATCTTCAAAGCGCACTGACGTTAATTCTTCCAGTTTCTTAAAAAAGTCTAGTGACCCCGAGAAAACCACTCAATTCATTCTTTCACTCAAATAATTTTAGAGCGCCGCATTGCAAGACGTCGCTGGGCCGCGCGCGATCCCAGCCTGTGGTTCATGGGTAGACAGAAACGTCTGGATAATTTGGTGTTATGAATGTTACTTCTGCCTCTCTACAGACGTGCCTCCAGACTCGCCTCATGTTGGGGACGGTTTCCTTAAGCCGCACGAAAATATTCCCTGCGCCCCAGAGCTGTTGCAATCTACACGCAGTTTAACGAGGCGACTGTACATAGAGAGCTTGGACGTGTGCCAATTAATAGGAGTGTCTATGTCGTTCCCCACTATTATTAATGTTCACTGCCTTAATAGCATCTAGATCTTTCTGTGACACGGCGCATAGCGAGCCAGAAGGACATATTTTTTCAAGCGGTTCTTAAATTGGTGCATGCAAGAAGCTGCATGCACTGCGTTGCTTTAGGTATCCTATATATTTCTCCGCAAGAACGACCAGCAAACAGCTCGGGTGAACAAGTTTCGCGACGCTGCACGACTCCCGAGAAATGGCAAAGCAGCGTCATTCTCTGAATCTCTCTTCCGCTCGTAATGTCTTTCCCTAAAGTGGATCTTCGCTCGCGAACGCTTCGTCCGGTGCCACTTCTCTACTTCATATTTGTACCCCGCACTTTCTACGCTTTCGCCCTCACCGCCAGCTTCGCTTTTCCCACGGAAAGAGCGCCGAGGCATCGCGGAGTCGAGCCGCTGCCCGCTCGACCCCGGAGAACAGCGGCGGGGACAATTACACCGAGCCGACGATCGGGCGTCCGGCGGCGGGCCGGCCTTTTTTCAATCAGGGTCGGCCCGATCTTTCCGCGCCGCTGGCCGCATCGGGGGCCCGTTTGCAGAGGCGACCGAGCGAGGCTGACTGAATTAAAGACGGAGCGGGGCGTCCCCCGTCGTCTGCGGACGGACCAATCTGATTACGGCGACAGCCACGGGGGTTGCCAGATTAACGCGCACAGCACACAAGCGCCGCCGACGCCGCCGGGCGCCCGTTAACCTGCCGGGGTCCTCACTGCGCTCAGCGCTTAATAGGCTGCGGCGTTATCACACCACGTGGCTTAATTTTAAACGCGTTTGGAGCAAATCTAATCGGAACGACTACATACGCACGAACACAGACCGGCCACATTCGCTGTACGGAAGAGCCTTGCTACAGGCTGCGCTCAGCGCTGTGCTTCTCTTTGGAGCGAGCCGTGGTAACAAGCGCCGTCTCACCACAGCCAGTTACGCCACACAGCCTAGGCGGACCACCCTCCATCCCCAACAACGGCGGAGTCATACTGGGAGACTCTCCTGGTCAGCTCCGCTGCTGCTGACCAGCGCCGGATAATTACCGACGCCCTGAAGTGGACAGACCTCCAAGGGCTGTCCTTTGCCCTGTAATAGCAGCCCCCTAAGGGTTGCCTCATGTCATGTTAGGGCGTCTTCCCCCCTCTGTATTTGGCAATAAATGTTTCCACCACCACCACCCCGACCCCGTCCCGCGTTCCTCACCGCACAGAAGCGTGCAGCTCACGCGAGGTTCCGCGGCATTTGTTCGTAGTCATCAACACAAGGCGTGTCAACAGGATGTCTACTATGGCGATATCTATTAGCCTACCTTTGCACAGCTTGGATACTTACTACGCTATTGAGAAACTTCGTGGCGTTCAGAACTCGTGTGGGCAACGAAGTGGCGATGTAGGAGTAATAACATGACACTTGACAGCGAGCGAATGTCGATGAGAACATGGGCGTTTCTCGCTTATGGTTTCATAATCTGTGTGTAAAGCCGCTCTTCATTTAGTGGTGCAATCCACAGCATTCCTCTCAGTATACAGCGCGCTCAATACCTGCTGCCCCTCGTCCGCAGATACAAACGTAGAGCTGTTGTAAATTTCTAAGCAGTAGTCTAGGCGTTACACGAATACTCAGCCAGCCCTCACTGAAAAGCATTCCCTCACAGTTTCCGCACTTTGCTCGCACTAATATATTTCTTCAACATTGCGGATGCAGGTTATAACTTGATCTTAGCGGCGTTGTCTCGCTCAGGAACCTGCCCACAAAGCTCCGGATCGCAATGCGCTTGCTTTGACGGCGAGAGCTGTTTCCGGAAAAGTACCACTGTATCTTAGAGACTATAACACAACAGTTTATGGCGATGGAGCATGAAGGAACATACCCCTAACCTGTGTCCCACCATGGAACCTGTCTTGTCCCGCGGTTGCTGCATCAGAAAAAAGAAGGCAAAAATTACTGCAGCGGTTATTCGACCCGAAAGGGTCGTGAACCAGTAACAAGACGAAGAGGAGAAATTATTTGCATTACGGTGCCTTATTAATTTCTTTGTAACTCTTTATTATACACTGCGCCAAAACCTCCCTGAGTTGTTGCCAGAAATGCATCGGCACCGTAACGATGGCTTGCTCTCGTCTGCTTACCTCATCCTCATGAAGCCTCATGCGATGAAAGGACAATACGGAAAGGCAGGTGCCGCTCCCCCCCCCCCCCCCTAAAAAAAAAAAAATACGGAGGGCGCTTAAGACTGCTTACGTGCTCTGAAGGCGGAAGCATGAATGTTTCATTATGAGCTTATATGTCGCCGGTTGGAATCTCTGTCGTGACCTAGCCCCCAACTTGACTAGCAGGTGTATGCTATGTGAAACGAGAAATCGTATGACACCACCCGAAACGCTGTATAATGAGCGGTTGCCGCATGGAGGTCTGCCAGCTATGTCGTACGTGCAAATGGTGCGTCGGAGGCGATGGAAGGTGGCTGCTCCTGTTATCTGCTGTTCGTGCCGCCGACGCACTCGCCGCTTCGGTGGCTGGACGACGGCTGCTGCAACGCCATATTTTTGGGACCATCTCACGGCCTCAACAAAGAATGTCGCCGAAGGAATGTGGTCTAATGGTGCTAATAAGGCTTTCGCCTTTAAAAAATTAATGAGGGCGAGGTTAAGGGAGTCCAACGGTGACGAGATGACGGCGATGAAGACCAATAAACACAGGTTGAAGGCGAACAAGGAAGACCGAGCAAGCCCTCTAAGCTACCTGCATCATGTACTTGCCACCGCGTGTTTCATTCTTCTTGAATTTAAAGGAAGTAATCTAAACAAACATCTGAAAAAAGTTATTTCTCCAAGCTCGAACTTCTTCAGCAGCTCACACCGCTTGTCGCGTACATGCCTCATTCGTGCAGTATGGCCTTTACTGCCTCGTGAGCTCCATTCTTTCACATAGTCTCGGGCTCATTGCTCACGATTGTCGCCGGTAATATTTATTTGTTTACATCATATGCGCAGCAAGAATCATTACAGCAGAAGAAACCAAAAATGTAGGGGGCACTTAATCACAGGGCGTGTTGGGAGTGCAACAGCATTAACCGCTGTTCCACTGCGCCAGGAGTGGTATAGCCTTGGTGCAATGGTACAGTGGTATGAGAAATCCCAGGGATCTATGAATGCGAAGTAGAGAATGAACAATCTGCATATATGAGCATTAACCCATTAATGCTATCACTTCATACCGCTAAGGCAGAGCTTACATGCTCTTCCCATGTTTTTTTCTCCGGGATGAGGCTTTTAATCTATCGCATCCACAGCAAGGAGACTGCTCTACAATGCCACCGAGAAATTATAAAGTGAAAGTCAGGTGCGAAACGTTGTAACGGTAAACGAGGCATCCAAAAGTTGACAACTTGGTGTACACAGGGTATATCACTTCATACTGCACAAAGGGTACCTCTCGTTGTCACGACGAAGTAAAAAGAGCGGTATTTTTGGGAGTGTTTAGTGATGTGTTACTGCGTCAAAATCGGTTGGAGTTGATTAAGGAGATGATGAGAAGTGAGCAAGTGTGTGTGCCGCGCACGTACAACATACTCTTCCAGCTGACAATGCAGGCATTCTTATTCTGACAGGGTGTTTATATCATGAACCTATTAATTTCTGGGCACATTCACCAATAACAGACGCGGTGCTTATGCCACCATGTAAATCCGTTAAAGGAAGCAAACATTTGCTTTCCTCCCAAGTGGAGCGTAACCCTTGACGATGGGTGAGACATTTTTTTTTTTGCGGGGGGGGGGGGGGGGGGGGGGTAATTTAAAAAAGGTAATTTCAGGACGTGAGCAGCTACACCTGCCTAAATCATTAATTTTCTTTACGAAGAACGTTTATGTCTCGAAGTCTGAGCTGCACTAGTTCGAACAGTTATTTAGGATTAATGTACCGGTCTGTGTGATGCTTCTGAGTATCGACTTGAGACGCAGTTTAGGCGGCTGCTTGCAAACTTCACGCATTATTCAAACTGTGTACCCAGAGCGATTTCGAGCTGGGATGTCTACATTTCAGAAGGCATGCCCTAATGACTGTAATGAAGGAAACTGCGGCGGCAGCGATGCTCTTGTTCTTTTTTTTCCCTCTCACACACTCAGGTGTCGAAAGAAAACCGATCTCTGCAGCAAGAGCAAAAAGCAACCACGCTGGCCATGTAAGTTTTAGAGCTGCCCTAATGTCTGTGTGTCCAGAGTGCCGCACGAAGTAGTTAAAGGGTCGTACGAACCAAGCGATATGGTCGAGTTCGCCGCCACTCCCACACGAATAACCTCTCATCGAGCCATAAAAGTGTTCGCATGACCAGCTTAGAGTTCTCTCCCTCTCCAACAGCGGCACGTTGAGAACTTGTATTACGTTTATTACTCAGTAGTATAAGCAGTGTGAACTAGTAGCTCTAGCGCTGAAACTGCTGAACGTAAGGCATTTTTTACGAGGAGAGAGTGAGGGTGAAAGAGGGCAGAGGAAACAAGAAAGCCAGAGTGACAGCCACAAGTTTTACGACACGAGGATGAGGGCGAGGGAGGAGCAAGTCTTTAAAGGTGAAGATGACGAAGGAAAAAGAAAAATAGAGTAAAGTTGCTCATATTCGGTTTTGACTAATTATCGCAGAATGTATTCGACGAACAACTATGGGAATGACTGCCCTGTTGTGTTATTTCTTTGATTGTGAGCTTAAACTGGCCAAGGAGGCTTCGACAGTCTTGGCTGCAGTTTGATTGTATCATCTTTTAATTTTACTGTTTCTTTATGAAAAGTTTTAATCCAGAAGTAAATTCTTACTAAACGTCCCTGGTACCCTACACAAAGAATCAGAAACAAATTGGGCCCGATTCAAAATATCCGATGCATTAAAAGAGGATCCAATTTAGGGCATTCTAGTAAAATACTCTACAGATCAAGACAGAAGATTTTTAGTGTTGCCACGTAGGTTATTGTCACGATTAATTAATTTCTAAGTTTTCAACTTATGAAAACAATCTTTCAAATATAAAGGCAATAGGCGAGTTATCAAAGGCCAGGCTATTTATTGTTTCTTGGAATTTATAGCGGATTAGTTTTCTCAAAGTGGGAAATTCCACACCCTGTATTACCGAGAAGATTTGTAATGTTTGTTAATTCATGTTTAACGCCACCAGCACGCGGCTTTATCGCTTTGTTTGTGATGCAAGACAAGACAGATTTATCTCAAAGGATCGCAGCAAGGCTGAAGTGATTCTACATTGTTCCAGACTGCTGTGTTTATTTTGTACGCCGTATCTCGAAAGTTTGTTAGCTTTAAATTGTGCACGGCCTAGAGCGGCGAGCATTCTGTTCGACGACTGCCGGAGCACGCTTGTTGCTACGCCGCCGGAGAGTCATTCAGCTCATTGCGGGCGCAAGCAAGCCGAAATAAAGAGTTTCGTTTGGAAGCTATTATCGCTGTCTTCCTGCTCGCCGGACTGCGGTGACCACAACGTGACACTATGAAAACCCGAAACATGAAAACCGCACATTCGCGCACCGCGGCAACAGGGCACCCCTAGGCGAATTTCCCATGAAATGATTCCTCTTTGGCCTAGTCAGCTGGCGCTAAGGTGAAAGGCAGCCACTTAGCGCTGGCGGCGAATTTCACAACAGCTGCAGGCTTCGCATAGGCTAAACAAAACAGTGGGCCGGGCGCATCGTGATAGCGATAAAGAGTATGAAGTTGCCGAAAACCTATGATGGGGGTGGTTCCGCACGGTTTTCTTTTGTTTCACGAGGTATTTTCGAACGCCGGAAATCATAACCAGGGATAGGCAAGAAGACGAACACTGCTGAATTAGGCTTTTCCTAGGATTACCGGCAACTTTTTAAACTTTTCCCTAATTATGATATAAGATTTGAAATAGTTACCATCGAAGTGTCCCAAGAAAACATATTTCTTTTCTTAAAGTAATATAAAGTGCATAACGCAAAAGCGAAGCAAAGTATAGGTAAAGTTAGGTTAAACTATATTTCAGTAAACAGGAAACAGACGATACTCTGGCTTGCTTCATGCAGTGCTTATAAAGAAAACAGAGGTATTCAGACACAGGTCAGCTTCAGCGCAAAATGAGGGGAAGGGCACAGTGAGAGGCTCCATGGTTTAATGAAATGCTTTTTTTTTTAGGGGGGGGGGGGGGGTAGAAATGTAGACTACATTGAGATTTATTATTTGGTGATTCAACGCGTGCACAAACAACGCATGAACCAGAAAAACAAGACCCAGAAGGCGGTCCTCATTTCGAACAGTGCATGCCTGGCTGGGTATGCGAAAAAGATGAATGATTGAATGAAAGAAAGAATAAATGAATGAATGAATGAGTGAATGAAAAGCTCCAGCTGATTAATTGAAAACTCCTTTACTGTAAGACTTGAGAAAAATGCTAACGCGTGAGACGCAGAAACACTAAAAAAAGTTAAAGCCAGAGATACGGCTTTATTTTCAACGTGGCTCACGTTCAAATGAACACTCCAAAAGTGCAGGATCGCAGTTTAGGCAGAAAAGGAAAAAGACCAACACTCTGAAAGCTCCGATTACTTTCAGGTGTGGTGTGCACACTGGAATCCCAGGTTTGCTGCACTTGTTTTCTACTTGACTTATTTGGACAGCTGCTGGTGCCTGAATTGCGCCAGTGGGTGGCCATCTTCTCGGTGCAAACTTGCTCCCAATTAAACTCAAATCTGTTGTGAGTACAGTCGAGTATAACGAACACTCGCTTATTACGAATGAGGGTGGTACTACCGCCAAAAACATGCATTAGAGTGCTTGGAATGCGTCTCAGATTCAACTAACAAATGTGGCGGCGTAACTCGGTTAGCACGAACGAAGAGGCGCCGTAAATTCGGCCCCACAGTCGAAAAACCCGCGCATTCGATAAGCGCAACGTTTTAAGAGCGTCTCCGAGCCCTCGTGAAAGTCGCGCTCGGAAAGAATGTGGGGACAGATAATGCTACAGCAGCGCAGTTTTACCAGGCGGTGCCGTCCAAAACGAATGCCTCGAAAGGCGACTCGTGATTTGGTGAAAGGCACCGAAAGCTTTCGCGTTAAGGGACTTCCGTGCACGAGGATGAATGGCTGCGACAGGTGGCTGTCCTTTGTCGTCAGCAAGTCCAGCAGACTGTGCTATATGCTTTATGAAGTTCCCTTTAGTACACTACAGGCGGAATGAAGGCTTGCAGAATGCGTCACTTTTCGTTGTTATTCGAAAAGTGTGCAACTGGGCATAATTTTCACAAAGGCGATGCACGATTTTCCTGTCGAGTGGTTTGTTGAGTTCAACCATGACATAGCGAAAAATGTAGAAGCTTCTGCTCGTGCTCGACAACTTTGCGACGCACCACATATTGCCTTCTTTGACTGTGGTGACAATGCTCTATTCGCCACCGAATGAAGAGTGCAAGATTCAGCCACTGGACATGGGCGTAACGCGTTTTGAGAACTCCTAGCATCGGCGCTACGACACACAGCACGCTGATAGCAATTGAGACACCTGGTGGCGACATTCTGGTCCCGATATCTTTGCCGTAAAAATGACTAATGCCGAGTGGATGAGAATGACAGCGTAGTGCACCGGGAATTGCTTCCATGAAGCATGGTTTGTGGGCCAAGAAACGACTGAAGACGCTTTTGAACATCCGTGTGTTGTTGTTGTTAGTGGCTGTTTATTAATAAAATAACAATTGAAGGAAAATATGTTGCTAGGCGCGGCATTTGGCATCGAAACCTGAAGCACCTGAGCTGCGGCTAGCGGGAACAAAAGGACAGGTAGAGGACAGGGAGAGGGAAAGAAATGGGGGAGCGATAGTAAGAAAGGATGGGGTACGTATGCACAAATACAGGATTTCGAAATACATGTGGGGTGCTGCACGGCGCATGGTTGGCAAGAGTGACCGCGTGATTAGACACATGTAGATTTGTAGCAACACGTCGTTGATGCATAAATGTTCGGGCATGATTTCGCCTGGGATGCCTTCGTGAGGCACGGATCATGACGCCGGCACTGCAAAGCGATACACTGACGAATCCGTTGTACGCGAAGTGCGGGTACTCCTCAACTGCCAAGACTCTCATGATGAAGAGGCCGACCTGCCACCGGGTTCTGTGAACGCTTTAACCGCGATTAGGTAAATCCTGTTCTTAAAGCAGCTTGTTGTTTGGCCTTGGTGAGAAACATACGTTTTACCGCTCTGCAGAGGTTGTAAATTGCCATGATACAGTCTTTTTCGAAGAAGCCAACGCGCACAACCTTTTCTTAAAAACAGACACCAGTTTCGTCGGACCTCATTATTCTGGCTGTAACTTGAAAAGTCCACTTATTACGAACCTCGCATACAACGAGCGCTATCTGCGTGACCGTCAGGTTTGTTACATGTGGGCTGGACTGTATTTCAACAGTGGTGTGGGCCGAAAGGAGTAACTATAAGCCAGTTATAAAAGTAGAAACAAAAAAAGATAAGGCGGTGATGACAGACTTTTGGAGTCCAGCTATCGGAAAGTGGGGCGCGCCTGCCTTGTCGTCAGCTTGGTTAGTGGTCTGCAGAAAAGGATGTTTGCATTTATTTATATTTATTGCCCTTTTGTCCCACTATTCATGTTCGTGCAGCGAACTCAACAATATTTGCCTGTATATCTTAATTTCTTGTTGGCAGAAGTTTCCGTTGTGCTTTGGAGCAGTTGTAGCCTTGAGAGCACACTAACAAAAACACTAAGCCAACGAGGTACTAAAAACGTCCATTAGCACATCAAAGTGGTTTTCGAGAGTATGCGATAACTTTGGCATCAAGTGTATATAACACACATCTGGGAATGAGCCTTGATAAAAGGGAAATAAAAAAATGTTTAGTAAAAAACTGCGCACAATTTTTTTTCAAATTCCAAGAGATGCTATGTGACATAAATGCGCAATACTGCTGTCTTTTGTTTTGTGGTGACTTATCACCTGGCTGGGAGTTGCGACACTGTGAGGAATTGAAGTTTGTATGTTCCTAAAGGGATGGAAAGAGCTTTTTTGAGGGTGGAGAAATGACGGTAGTGGATCTTGCCGTCCACCTAAGCGCTGCAGATTGGCACTCTGAAAATGGAAACGCTAGGTGATATGGGCAGAAGAGAGGTTTTGTTTTGACTTGAAGAGCACCAGAACCGATCTTGCGGCCAGTTCAGATCTTGTCAAAGCCGCCGTCAACTTGAGTATTCTTTTTTTCTTGTCCGGCTGCAGTACCGTAGAAACCTCGGAATCGAATACCTGCAGCGGTGGTCGCATTTCTCTGAGGGCAAAATTCAAAGACGCCTGTGCGTTGCGATATGTCAGTGCACGTTAATGAACTCCGGGCGGTCTAAAAAAAAATAATCTGCAGCCCGACACTACGGCGTCTGTCGCAGGTCGCACTCGGCTTTCGTACGTTATTCCCCACATGCCCTCACGTTTGCAACCCGAGCTGCAATCACAATGCCACTGTGCTCAGAAATATGCGATATGTGTGACGTCCTGGAGGAAAGAAAAAGCGGGTTTCGAAGCGCGGTGCTCAGGAGAAGTTCCTGCTTTGACCTGCCGAGTTCCCCGCTTTAGCCATAACGTCGTCACTGCAAATGAAAAAAGAAAAAAAAAAGAGATCTTTGGTCCTTCTTGCAACGAAGAATTGACGACGGTATAGTTGAACGTGCTTTCACGCCACCTATAGCAAGTGTTCTGTGAACTAAAATCCTTCTGACCATCTACCAGACTATAACTTACAGGATCGGGGAACACGGCATTTTTTTTTATTTTGTTCTATTAGCATTCTCTGCACTGTCCAGGCGATGACTGCGTAAATTGCAGCGACACGGCGCTGATCGAAAACAACAACAACAACAACAACAACAACAACAACAACAACAACAACAACAACAACAACAACAACAACAACAACAACAACAACAACAACAACAACAACAACAACAACAACAACAACAACAACAACAACAACAACAACAACAACAACAACAACAACAACAAAATTATAATAATAATAATAATAATAATGAACGCAGCATACGAGTCGCTATTATGCAGTTTCTTGAAAAGTAGCACACGAACAAACGCATGTTATAAACACCAGAGAATGGCAATAACCAAGAGTGCTATATAGTCAAGCGTGTTAAAGACGGGTTCGGAAAAATGTGCTGAAACCACATGTCCCAGGTTGCCGTTAATCCATGAGAAAGGTAATTTCAAGTTTTCATGTGTAACGCGGTTTGGTACGTCTGAGACAAGAGATTACTATTTCTTCGGCATCGATGGACAACGGAATAATTTAGAGGGGGTTTACTTCTCATATAAGAATATCAGCCCATATTTTGCCGATCTTCAAGATTAAGAAATTTGACAGAAACACGTTTCTACGTCGTATCTTTTCATAGATGGTTCCAGGGCGAAAGGTTTAAGAAAATTTTGAGACATGAAAGCAGAAAAAAATAAACAATTGTGCAGGCAGAAAAAGCCGAACCTCGTAAGTTCTAGGACGGCACTGTGCGCGAGCTTTTGAAACAGCATTAACCGTCGTTACAGATTTCTCACCACGCAACGCTCTCATTTCGTATTTTAAGCTTTTAAATTGCCAGATTATCTCTTAAAGCGATTTCTACAGCACGATTTCGAGATGGATAAATTTAAAGGACTGAATTCGGTTACTATCACCAGCATCAGCATTCACACCTTATCCCTGACGCCAAAAGTACAAGAAACGTAGCGCAGGCGCGGAAAGGGATCTGGGATCAATTATCTTGGGTCAACATCAACGGACGAAATGCACTGTACACACTGTCCCGGTGGCTCTTCGCTTGTGCTCGGAAGTGTTGGCTGACAGCAGTGCTACCCTGCAAAAAGAGAACTTGGAACTTGTGAAGTTCCTTGATGAAGGGCACTTGTGAGCTCTTCGAATAGACGACTTGTGATGCGACAATCCCATCAAGGGCATGTATGAAGCTTCGCTGCTGCGATGGTAATTTATAATACTTTTATCCCTCCCCAAACAACTGCACTCACTCACTCACTCACTCACTCACTCACTCACTCACTCACTCACTCACTCACTCACTCACTCACTCACTCACTCACTCACTCACTCACTCACTCACTCACTCACTCACTCACTCACTCACTCACTCACTCACTCACTCACTCACTCACTCACTCACTCACTCACTCACTCTTCTTTATCGAGGCGTCTATTTTGCTTAATTGAACTTTATCACGCCAGTATCATCCAAGCATCGTTCCCAGCGCATGCTGCACAACACCACCGTCAGGAGGCACCGGCCGCGATCACGGCGCCACTCGGTCGTTCGACGCGGGCGGTGCGACTCGGCCTACCCGACAGCCGACAGCTAATCGGACAGATTCGATCGGCATTGCGTGAGGAGCGACAGCCCGCATCAGACCAGGGCCATCGGCGTCGCTTTTGCGGATGTCTCGGAGCCGCTAACGAGAAAGCTGCGTCTCCCCGCATTGCACCCAGGCGCGCACCGCGCCGTCTCGACGCTGTCAAAACAAGCTGCGGAGATCGGCGGCACGGGCCCGGGACTGCAGCGGCGGCGGGAGAAACGCACGCCCGACATACACTCGATTTCATCATGCGTGAGCCGACTGGCGCTGCGTGCGCACACGCACGTTGCCTGTTTCTCGCGGCTGACACTTCTCCGTCGGGCGTTTGCCAAGGGGAGGGGAGGGCAAGGTGTTCGCGTCGACCGTTCGTTTGCGTTTAGTGATGAATGGATCCCGTTAGGAGGATTCTTTTCTTCTTTTTGCGCCTCTCTGGTGACATAGTTTTTGTGTGATCGCCTATTATGCAGAAAAGTAATTGCTACAAGTTTATTTTGTTTCTATTTTGTGCTACAAAATCACTGACAAAAGAAACGAATAACATGGACAGGTACATAGACAGAGAGGTAATCCACGCAAGATAAGAGACACAGGAGAACCTGAAGTACGCTGCTTTAGCCTTGTGCAATGCGTTGAGAAGGAAAGGGAAAGGAGGGTTATGACCAGTAGGGACGCTAGTGTACACAAAAGCAAGCTCCAGAGAGGCCACTCTATTCACAAATCCGAATCAGGGGCCGCGAGGCATGAGAAACCTGATTACTTGCCCAGCCGCCCGAATGTTAAGTCATAAAATGGCCAAGGGCGCAGCACAACGACGCCAGTCAGCAGAAGAGAAGCAAAGGTAATTGCTGTATTCCACTCAGACTAATGAAATGAACAATTCGGCAGCGAAATGACAGCCCAGTGTTTCTAAAGGTTAGTACTTGATTACCGAACAGGCTTTGGTAATCCACCCGACGACGAGAAACCGACGAAGAAGCGTCAGCCACGAGAGCGAACGCTGGAGGAGTTCAGAACAATTCCAGCTACCGGTTCAGGTAGCAGCGTCGTCGGTCCGCTCCGCCGGCTGACCTGTCGTGCCTACCGGGCTCCCTCAATAAACGGGGGCTGTCTGCAGTCACGTATCGGACCGCTTTCCACAACCAGCCCGCAACAAATGTGTCTCATCCGCTTAGCTTATGACACACTAGGCGACGATGAAGATGGGGCAGTGGTCACAGCTGCCTTTTGTGCAGTGGGGTGCGCACAGACAGCGTCGGAAAAAAGCACCTCGTCAAACAGAACATTCACATAATTGTGGCAAGAATTTATATCATAAGCGTGCTGTGCCGAAAAATTATTGGCCCTTATGCAGTTGGGAGATATTTACATATATGTAATCTGTTTTTTTTTTTTAGTTCCATGGAAGAAATGATCGAACCTCCTTTGCCACTGAAGAAGGAACAATAGAATATTTAGAATTTCTATTTTGCTTTCCTCGCGGAGTAGAACTTAGGCCTCATTACTGTGAGTAACATGTTGTGCGAAAATCCAGGAAAGGGAACATGCTTTAGACGTGTTATACCTGGTTTTAACCCACAGTGCTGAGTGAATTGTTGCGTCATGGCCGCTTTGTTGGTTTCTTTCATGCGCCGGGGAGCTACTCTTTGCGAACCAGCGCGCGGAACGCAACAGCACTTCGTATTTTACTCTTAAACAACAACAACAACAACAAAACGTGGGGCAAGTAAAGCGTAAGAAAACAAATAAGAGCACAGACTGGCGCAAAACCAAGCCCCATGGTGCGTCAGTGGTCCTTTGCTTAGCACATACAACACGACACGGCGCACAATAAGCTCGTAACGCAATTCTCTTCGTGAAAGAGACGTTCGCGCAGACCGCGCGCGGCAGAGACAAAAAAAAAAAATAAGTGAAGAGAGGAGGACTTCTTTCTAGCCGGAGCATATGCAAAGAAAAGAACCTGTGCTTCGCCCTCTGCGGCCGTTTCAGCAACGTGGTGGCGCAAGAGCGTGAAGATAAAAAGCAAACGAAACAAAAGTGCATCGGTGCTTTCATTCCATTGCAGACTGTACTTTTCCATTTATTCTTTGCATTTCATACATAAAGCTTTCAATTTTTTGACGGCTACCGTTTAAGCGAAGCATTACGCAACCGCTGCTGGGGTGTGGTGACTGCGATAAGTGCACGCAAGTGAAGAAAGGGAAGTGCGATAAAAGGGCGCCATTATTTCTTGACCGTCAAGCATCATTAGGTCAGCCATTGCATCTGACACTGGCTAGACGGCGGTAATTTACGCGCTTTTGCGTGTCTAACGTTTGGGACTGGCCCGCAGCAAAGCTCGGATCTTGCGGCCCTTGCATCAGCGTGAACTGCATGCTCTCCGAAAGACAGTTTGTTTTTGTTTAATTTGTGGCGCTTATCTCGGTCGTACCCGGACGAGGTACCCCTGTTTGAAGCCCACAAAAACCAGGCGCCAAAAACACAAGGAACTGCGAGGAAAGAGATATATAACTTTTATTTTCCACCGAGTATGGTATAATGGTTGAATCAAATGAGAAGTTCGCGTTGCTTTGCACTTAATGTTATTTAGGTAAATGATTTACCACTGTCGTCATCAGGTTAGGGTTAGGCAATTCAATCAGAACACAAGCGGTGAGGAAGCTTCATTAAAAATCTCTAGTGCACCATATAAATGAATAAGAAAGAAAGACAGGGTAAGCATAATCAGTAATTACCAAACTCTGCCAAAAGCGTTACTTTGTTTTCATTCTCAGGGTAGCGTGTGATTGGTAAAGAATGAAGAGTTTTAGCACAGAAATACCTGTTCACATAACCGTGCCGTTTCCGCCACGCGTTACGCGCCGCGAGTTCATTGCACGCAAGCGCAGTTATTAGAACGCCTTAACTTTCCGCTGACGCATCACGGTTACCGTTACTAAGCCTGCAAGGAACTGCGCATGCGAGTGTTATACGAGCGCTGCTATTGCCCGAAGGTACAGGTAACGGTACGTGTGCAAGGCACGCCATAGACCGTTTACAGCGCGCAGTTCCTCCGTTTGAGACCACATGGCGCCCCAGGAGCGCTCGGTACTCGGCTCCATTACGGGCCTCGAAGTCGCCGGCGTGAACACAGCGACGCAGGAGTAAAAATATCGCGTGTGGCTGCCGAATGTGTTCTTTCTGCTGAGATGTGAAAAGGCAGAGGAAGCACGTGTTGTGCTGTGGATTGCAAGAACGGCGACAAGGAGTTAAACGTGTGGTATGAGATTGTTTGCGAGCTTCAAAGTCCCAAAATGCACGATGACGTACTGCGCTTGTTCTCACTCGTTCGCTATGCAGCGGGCGAACGCAGCAAACACACTGATAGCTGATCTAGAAAGAAAGGTTTATATCTTGGAAAGTCTGCGAGGGTAAGTGCACCACATAGCCGCATGAACAAGCTGTTCCGCTGCCGAAACCGTGGCGGCGTACTGTCAGTTGCTGGCGGTAGCGCCTGCGTGTGTAGCGAGACCGCATTTCTCAGACGTTAAGGTGTGTGTGGTTACTAACAGAAGCGCCCGAGGCCGAATCAGGAACAAAAAAGGACGACTTGAGCTCCTGCATATTGTTACTATGGATTACGCAGTTCACAGCCGTACGAATGGACAACGCTTACCGTCAGTTCGTTTTGGTGCAACTGTTGAACTTCGCTCCCGGAAGCGCGGCTTTCGTGGACCATATTCGGATTGAAGCATTTACATCACGGCTCGTGTGCTGGCTGGTTGTCCCTTCCTCGCAGTACATGCGAGACAGTCAATAAAAGTGACCTCGCAGGCCAGCACTCAGTGAAGCTCATTATTTGCCACCAACGAGACCTCGAAAATCTTCATGCTCGACGTAATTGTGAACTTAAGGAGAGGGCTGAGTCGCGCTGGTTGGTTCATGTTGAACGGTACGATGAAACAGCGCTGACGGACGGGACGGAAGAGGCGACAGACTCACGCGCTGTGTCTGTCTCCTCTTCCGTTCCGTCCGTCAGCGCTGTTTTGTCGTACCGTTGTGAACTTAGCGTGCTATTATATTCATATCTGGAAATCCTTCGCAACAATTTCACGCCCGCTAGTGAAGGCTGCTTGATGCATGGTGTTGCTGTCATGATAGTTAACATTTGTTTGCATATTTATTTTTGCCCATTTTCTATGTTTAACAAACCAGCAGAAAATATTTTACATTGCCGAAGCCTCATTAGCAGATTGTAAAAAAATGCGTACGATGAGAACGTTTAGTTCAGAGCGATGTCTGCACGCATTTACCCAATACGATAATGACTTGCACTGCCTCAGGAGCACTAATCATTGCTGTTTTAGATAATTAAAATAAAAATCATTCAGCAAAGTCTTCAGCGGAAGCAAAGCATTCAGGCGATCCATTCGATGGTTGGAAGAGGCGGAGAGCTGAGGGGCTCTCCGCGATATGAAGCTTGATTATGTTTTCACTCTTCAGGTGAACAAACTAGGGTTCTCACATGTCCTTTGAAGCTTTGGCCAAACCATAGTGTCGTCTTCCCACTCCTTTACAGCTGCATCAGCTGAAACACTGGCTGTCGAAACCGAACCACCAAACGCAGGAGCCGTCGCGACGAGGCACGCGCCGAGCAGTCAGGAGGCGTGTATTGGCAGCGTGATCACGTGACCAAAGATGGTAGCCCCCTCGATACGACGCTGTAAATCCTCTATACTCAAACTCACTAATGCCACGGAGTGACACTGTGGCAGTCAGCCCACCACGGCCGCTGTCCCCGGTCAGAGTGAAACGCATGCCGACAGCCAATGGCATACAGTCCCTCTCTGCAGGCGACGAGCAGCGTACTTTGTGCACGCAAGTGCAGTTAATTGGCCTTTCTCTGTCACGGTTCGCTAGCGTCTGCGCACGCACCGATCAAGCAGCGCCCCCACTTAAGCGATGGTTAACCGAATACCCCGTCGCCCTTCTCTTAGCGCTGGCTCCTTGCGCCCTATCCTCGTCGAGCGCAATATCTTTAGAGTTTTCTTTTCCACCTTTTAACATTCTGGCAGTACTTCGCACGAAGGCACTCATAGCCATAGTCCTCAGCGGTTTGAAGGTCGAATCTGCGAAAAGAAAAAAAAACGGGATATTTTTTGTTCATTCAAGTAGTGAGGTCCTCATTCCAACAACGTCGATTACACTGTCCGAGGCCACGCAAAACGAAACGTGAGAATACCCCTGTAAATTCATTCGGAGCTAGTGCCTTATAGCTCGGATGTACCCTCGGCACGTGAGCAGGCCTTAAAAAATTGGCCGTGGTTTAGCTCTGGTTAACCCTAGTTGAATAGCGAAAGCTTCGTTTCCTCGGCACGTCGTCTACGCAGCATCTCGTTTCGACGCTCTCGAGAACTCAAACCGGTCTCTTCCGCAGTTGAAGAGCCACTCCGGGACGTCGCACGACTTCTTTTAGCCGCATCTTCGTTACGACGCTTCTCGAGTCGTGCGGCGCACTCTTCTGGCGTCTCCTGAGCGCGTTGTTTCTTCCTCGCTTCGTTCTTTCGTTGTTGCCTCTCTTTCGCGCTCTCCAAAACGACTAGAATCCACCGAGGCGAAGCGCATGTGTATATATATATATATATATATATATATATATATATATATATATATATATATATATATATATATATATATATATATATATATATATATATATATATATATATATATATATATATATATATATATACCCCGCGAGGCGACACCTCCTCTCCCTCTACCGCAGCAGAGCAATCTGGGCCCGTATTCCGAGTTTCCGTCATAATAAAAAGCGTCATAATCTGCTGCAGCGGACGCACCTGATTGGTCGAAGCGCCGGAAGCGGGTGTGGCGGTTCGGATGCAATGAAAAGGGTCGAAGAAACCGGACGGTGGCGTAAAACACATGTCGTACGAAGCAGATGCTCTACAAACAACATGGCGGCGCTCTTTGAAGTGGAGCCTCTCGCTTCGAAGTTAACTCGTCGAGTTACTGCGTTTTTCGGCCCGTGAACTGGCTATAAACTGGTTACGGGAGTTTCGCTTCGTCTTGTCTTGCCTATAACAAATTGGATGGACGATAAATTCGTCCTGTTTTTTATTTCTTAGAACGATTCGGCAGCTCCTAGGCCTAACGAGCACAGGTTTGTTGCAGAAATTGTTCTCGTCATTCAAACTGTATGGTGCCACTATCACTGAGTTACCTCGTCTGCGTACGTTGAATGATGTAACATAAAGCATAACGACCCTCAAAAATACTTGCGTTTACTGCGCGCAAATGTGCATTTCCTATTCTAGAGCTCTCTATTAGCTGTTGAAGCGTCCTGCATCATGATCGTGTGCAATGTCTGCCAGCGTGAAACCACTCACGTGCACGAATGGTCAGTCGCCAGTGACGCGCGGCTACACCGAAGCGGTTGACTTGCCAGAGGTGGTTTATGGTGTTCCTTACGGTTATCGATAGCCGCGGTGGTGTGGCTCTGCATCACAGAGCTCGCGAGTTAGCCTGCAAGTTAGTTTTAAGCCATCAATGGGCATGCGTGCGCTTCGTAACATGGCGAACCTATGAAAACTTCGTCTCCGCGGAGTCTCCGAACGCATATATCAAGAGAAACGCAATGAGATGATTTTTTTAGCCGATCCCTTTTATTTATTTGCAGTGCCTGAATAAAATGAATTTAAAAAAATGTAAACTACCGTGTACACAACCGTCCGATCACAGCACTAATTTACATTCTGCGATGTTGCATACGGCAAGTCGTCACGGCGTCTTGGTTCAGCACGGCGCGGAGTGCGCATTGCGCAGCGAGTGAGTGTATACTACAAATTTTCCTCTGCGTTTTATTTTCGTCAAGATAAATGTAAAACGCCGTGTTGTGCGAACAAGCTAGCTGCCTTTTATTTACCATCGGCGATCGCCGGCTGTAGGGGCCGCCTTCTGTCACTGAAAAGCCATGCGTGGTTGCGTACAATATTTTTTTCTTGAAGTACACCTCCGGCCTTGACGGTGCAGATAAGAGTGCCTGAACTATATTGTGTGTATTTGCTGAAGTCAATTTGATAAATAAAGCAGCTTTGATATTACTCCTTTACAGTGGAATCCGATGCGCAACCAAACTTGTGGCTGAATGTTTCCTCTGTCGCGTTCTTTGTCTCGGCAAAGAGCAAAAGCGCCGCTGGACGTTTCGCTGCGGCAACCGCAACGCAGTGACATCATGCCGCCGCTCACAGTCGCAACCGAACCGACATCCGCTTCCGGTTTTTTGACCAATAAGGTGTTGCCGCTGCGGCAGATTATGACGCTTTTTATTATGTCACAAACTCGAAATACGGCCCCTGGTGGAGCGAGCAGCGACGGCAGCGGCGTCGACGGCGGCGCCATCTGTTGCAGCGCGGCTGCGGCGTTGCTAGGCAAAAGCGGCTCAAGGTTGTTCGTCGGCCACGGCATACGGCATACTGCTGAAGTGCGCGACGAGCCGAAATGGCTCGCTGGCTGGTGTAGTGTTGCTTTCGCAACAAAAGACTACCCATGCCGCCGCGGTGCCTCAGTAGTTATGGTGATTATCTGCAAAGACGAAAGACGCGGTTCGATCCCGGCCGCGGCGGTCGCATTTCGATAAGAGGCGAAATGCAAGAGACCCGTGTAGAGTGCGATCTCAGTGCACGCGCAAATAACCCCAGGTGGTCGCAATTATCCGGAGCCCTCCACTACGGCGTCCCTCATAGCCTGAGTCGCTTTTGGACGCTACACCTCATGAAACTAAATGAAACGAAAAGACTGCCTGCGTCCCATTCTAATAAGCGACCAGGTAACATTTATTCGCGGTTAGCCTCAGAGAAAATTCCCCATACAGCTATCGACGAAAAAAATACAAACAAAAGCCAGGCACATAAGCATCCACGTAATACGTGTGTATCGTAGCGACTGCTGTGGTCGAAATGCAGTTGTTGCAGATCGATCACAAACAGTATTTAGTGCCGATAGTGGCCGTACAGGAAGCCGTTGAGGATAGTCGGTGATTATTTGATAATTCTGTACCCCTATATCGACACATAAGTGACTGAAACGAAGTTGATGTGCGCATGGCAGGATTAACTTGTGCATGGCATTTGTTGTACACATCAGCGTTTCATATTAATTGCACGTCGCTAAAGAGGGATTCAGTCACGAACCAAGTCACAGAGGAAACGACCCGAGTCGCGGTTCATCCCGACGGGAGTAAAAGGGCGGCTTTTCCCGTTGGGATGGGGAATAAAAATTCTCGGGGCCTTGCCAACCAAGGTAATCTGCTTCCTACCTTTTGCGTAGACGCTTCAGAATAAACAGACGTCCTTAGACAAGCCCCTTTGAGGGTCCGCCTTGCTGTTAGAAGCCAGGCACATGTGCCATGTTTGGTTCTTTCTCACATTCAATCTTTTGAGAGTTTGTTCGTTCGGTTCCTCGCTGTTATCACCCGCTGCGAGAATGATTTCAGCCGGCAGTTACAGAATCGGTGAAAAATTTTTCGAGGTATTGCATTCAATTTCCGCTCGCCGCATGCGAGCGATACGGCTGTCATGGCCGAACGTTGACAGCGGAACAAGTACCAACTTTTATTTAATTTCACACTGGGAACAACCTGGCAGCGTTCCTTTGCTCACCAGAAAGAGAAAGAGAGAAAAGGCAGACAGGTCGGCATGCGCGACTATTTAGCTATTTATATGGATACCACAAGGACCTCGCGAATGAGACATTACAAGAGGTTTGGTTTGGTTTGGTTTGGTTTAGGGTGGTTTAACGTCCCACAGCGATTTAGGCTAAGAGGGACGCCGTTGTGAATTGATCCGGAAATTGGTGGGCCACATAAATATGTTCTTGAAGCAGCAAATGCACAAAACACAATGAAAAAAAAACTAAAATAACAGACAGCAAACACGAAACATGAAAGATAAAAACAAGCATAACTACAGAACAACGTGGAAACGCCTGTAATGGCTTCACAAACAGTACAATATTGAACAGCACAAACCGGAAAACTAAGATCGAGTTGCAAGCTCGTCAGCACGCGTCCACTTCGGCTTCGCGACGGCGATCTTGGAGGGAGCATTCGAAGGTCGCATAACACCGCTGAGAGCTTCCTCCACCAGCTGCAGTGGGAGGTCCGATACCTTCTGGCTTGCTTTGAGCACCTATGAGGCGGTTGCGGTTATGCAGATATTTGCCACTGATTTAATGAAATATCGCCGAGTCAACTGACGGGACCAGTGTCATTTATTCCGAATAGTTAATTCATTTCGAGTTAGTCTTTAGTCTGTGATAGGTATAAGATTCACAGCTAAACAAGGAACGAGCTATGAAAATGTACTCTTTATTGCGACAATCTGCGTATTTTTAATATTTCAATCTGGAGTTCCTAGGAAACATCCGCTTGGAGCCATTCAAAATCAAAAATAAGCCCAGAAGTGCAGAAAAAAGAAGACAGAAGCAAGGAGAATCTGACTAGTGGGACATATAGCGGCAAGGACATCGCTGACATCATGGTTAGGTTGATGATGCCGAAGCCAAAGGCTGCTCCGGAAGTGATGACGCGATGAGGTGTCTGTGCCGGGACATCCTGCTCTGTCACCTCTTCAACGGGGAAACAATAGCCCCGATAGTGACGTGGACATATGTCGCCGTAGAGCGCGAAAGGAATACAGAGCGCCGGAAAGGAGAGGGACCAGTGCGGTGGTCAATCAACAATTTTCGCCACGAATCAGCGCTGTACTCTGTCGAAGTACCGCGTTCTTGAAAACTCCGAGTCCCGCACTTGCCCCAGGGTTATACACTGTGGCTGACTCCACGTCAAGAGCGCTTCAAATCCCTGTGTAGTTCAGGAGTGAATGTGGTGTTACAAAACCTACATCGAATGGACCAAGACCAAAGCGGTTGGCCTCGCAATATTTCAGAAAGAATACACGTCAGGTTCATATACTGCTGCGTCCAGGTAAGCATTTAGTCTACTCTGCCTTCACGACATAGAGGCGACCCGTCGGTTTCTCCTCCCCTCCTCCCCTCTTCTTTTTGTTCGTTTTCAACATTTTTCTTCTCTCACTGTTTCAGTAGCGTGAAAATAAAGCCAAAAATACCGAGAATGTAAACACAAGTTTTAATGCCACAGTTGTGCCGTGGCACTAGGATTCGCGTTTTTTACTACCGCAACAGGTGCCAGAGAAAAGCCCTAGGGAATCCGCCATAATAAGGGCTTCTTCATTACGTTCGCGCACCGAAATTTTTGTGTCATAAATTTGAAGTTAATCAAGTACGGTACTCCCCATTGTCGCTTGAGGCGGTTTGGAGTGACGTTTGCGTACTCAGATTTCGGATAACGCGCGAGTTTTAACCAGATTTCGGAGGACGTTAACTAACTACGTATTCTTTTATAATCAACGTCTTCCATTACTGAACGCATAATTGCACAGGCGTAAATTTTTACCGCAAAAGTACAGCTACAGAAAATTTGAGATTGTCCTTGTGCACTTCCCAATGTGAGGTGTTCAGAGCTACATACTGATAAATAAACTGCTTGACTTAGACATTAACTTAATATGCAGAAATAAGAAAATAAGCATGGCACTGAGGTATTGCTTCGTGTATCGTTTTTTTTTTTTGCTTTGGCGTCGCGGTGGCTGAGTGCTTATGGCGCTCGGCTGCTGTCCCGGAAGATGCGGGTTCGATCCCGGCCGCGGAGGTCGAATTTAGATGCAGGCGAAATTATAGAGGCCCGTGTACTGTGCGAAGTCAGTGCACGTTAAAGAACCCCAGGTAGTCGAAATTTCCGAAGCCCTTCACTAGGGCGTCTCTCATAGACCGAGCCGCTTTGGAACGTTAAACCCCCGTAAAGCAAACCAGTTTTTTCTTTTCTTGTTTTACTACACGCTGTTTCCGGACCTTCGTGTTGAGCACCGCCGCGTGCCAAAGAAGACAAATAAAAAGAACGCTTTTGAGCTCCTGTAAGTCGTCCCCAGTGTGGGCATGTGCCACGTGCTGTTGGGTGAACAACAGTAGCAGTCGCCGGCTGACTCTTGGCCAGCATCCCGCAGCGAATACGCGTCATTTACCCCATACGGACAACAACGACGACCTAAAGGGAATCATTTTGCGAAGATCGGGCAAGACTCCGAAGCGGTGGTGGCGGGGGTATGCCGAGAGCCAGGTGGACGCTGTCAGACGGTCGCATCAATTGTGCCTTCCGCAGGGGCTCCGGTGGAGGGCCCTTTCGTGGATGCCATCCGGGAACGGGTGTCCGCGCCAGAGCCCTGATCTGCGCTCGAACATCGCCGCAGCAGTCACAGCCTCCGCAGTGTCGCAACAGCCGGCTCGGCGACTGACGTCAGCGGTGGCCCTGACGAAGGCTGCGGAGCCCCAACCGCGGTGTCCGCAGAGCTCACGCTGCCCACGGCCGCCTCTGCACCGACAGCGGCGCCTGTCCGAGTCCTCGGCCCGGCATTGCGAATAGTGGGCCGCGTACCCACAAGATGGAGTTCCAGGAAATGGAGCGATCAAACGCTCCTTTGGCAACATCTGCGGCGGCTGACGCAGGGGAAGCCGTTAAGCGAACTGCGAATCCGCTAGACGTCGAGAAAAGCCCTACGCCAATGTGCACGTTCAGGCGTGGATATTTTCTCAGAGACACGCGACGAGACCAAGGTGGACATAAAATAACGCTGGTATTGCGGAGACAATCTGCCCGGCATGCGCATGGGTGAAATTTAGGGGAGAAAATAATCGTAAGCCATAATGCATTCACGCTAAAGCCACTTTTTTATCCTCTTTTGATTAGGCTACGCCATCTTGGATAGTTTTTCCACATACTTTTTTGTGAATAAACGAAGAAACATTGCCTCTTAGTCACAGACACAAGCGCACTCTTTTGGCTCAAACGTTCAGAGAACATTCAAGCATCTCTACAGTAGATCTAAAAATCGCTTTCTTCGAGTGTTTGGCAGAAGAACTGTGGTCATGAGAGTGAAATATGCCCATTCTCATGACCTAGATGGCCCAGGTGCAGATGGTCCGAGCTCATCTGCACCTGGCCCCTCGTTTCATTTGCGCATGCGTTGTTGGTGGTTGGTGGTAGCGGTATACGTTAGTGGTGCACGTAATGCTATGCTAAATCTCTATTTTATAGAAAGAGGAAAATGAGATAAAAAGTACCCCCCCCCCCCCACACACACACACCGTGTACGACATTAATGTGAGAACCACAGTAGAATTTCCAGTACTCATACTGCCAGTGGTTGAGGAGGCTTTTAGGTCAAGTACAATATTGCGCACGATACGTGACAGCGTCAACGCTGAGCTCACCTCTCACTCATTTCCAGAAACGATGCAGCGAGGATGCAATCAGCCTGCGCACGAATCTGCACTTTTTGCTTCCAGGGCGCCTGCTTGCATTTGGGCCCAGCAGTCGGGCTCATGATATCCGCAGTACTACTGATATCGGAAAGGTGAGCTCATTTGTGCTCGATTATTCAGACCTTCACCCTACCTAGGGTACCTGCCAAAGGAACTTCACTTCTCGGCCCGACAGCGAACCCAATCTGCCGTCTGCTGGTCACCCGGTCTTTTTTTTTTTTTTGTAGCGATAGCTACATAACGTTAGCGCTTCGAGCCTTCAGCGTGGCACCCCTTGAGCTGCGTGGCCGCCCTTGAGCTCCGAGGCGGCGCCATGGCTGATCACGTGGTTGGTCACGTGGTGGGGAGCAGCTGCCGGCGGCGCGGCGCGGAGCGGGAGAGAGAAAATCCACGCGTAGGGACGAAGATGAAGAAGGAACGTCCAGCGAAATGGAGCGGCGAAAGACTGACTTTGCAATTCGACTGAGCGAGTTCCACTCGGCCAGATGTAGCTACCGCGTCACTCCAGGTCTAACCAGAGCTAAACCATATCCATTTTTATTTATTTTTACCCCGCATTCTTCTCCGTAATTCACAAGCATAGAATGGGTCCACACGTACATATGAAAGGAAGTTAGTACTTTGTTTTTAGCTGCTTCCCTTGCTGGCCTCTTTGTAGAAAAATACCACGCAGATGTCAGTGCACAAAGTTAGCCATGTTACCAATTCAGAAACTCAGATGTATTGGACACGACTCCGCCGCCCAGCAAATACTAGTGAACTGCACTGCGCTTCAACGATTTAGACGGTGGAAAAAATCTTTCTTTACCACACACGCCCCAACACAGACGTTGGAGGTGGAGGTGAAGGGCTGTTTGCAATAAACCATCCAACGATAAGACCGTGGATGTTCGAAGCGTGGGAGAAGAGGTGATCGGCGCGCAAAAAGCACATACAAACGGGAAAGTACAGTGGTAATGTATTGCGAGGGCATCACAAGTCGAAAACATTGCTACTGTCTACGTTACGATCAAGTACGACGTGACGCGATACGTGATATTTTGTTTCCAGCAGAGGCCAACACCAACTTCATAACTGGCCTTGATACGAACATGCAAGCATCACATATCGCGTCGCCTACTTGGGAGTAATGTAAACAGTGCGAAGGCTCGCGTGTTTCACCTGACCTTATTGTTCAATAGATTATTTTTTTTAGTTCGGAGACCTTTTTGGGAGTTTTCAATTCAGTTTTCCTCTGTTACGACACTAAAATATTTATAGCCTCCTGCTATTCTTGTGTCCGAGCTTTGTAGCGCAGTAAATCGAGCGCTCACGGCTAGAATGCGCGTCTTCACAGAGTAAGGCGGCACAAATTTATAGCATATATCGGAGAGTACCTCCCGAAGAAGAGAAAAAAACAAACAAAAAGAAAAGCATACAAGCAAGAGGACACGCTGGGTTTCTATGTCGAGAATGTGGCAGGAGTAAACGTGGAAATCTCAGGAACCACCCTTAGGAAAAATTTAGAACAGGTTTTAAAAATTTAAGTAGCTACCCACATTCGTTTTATGACCTGAAAATCAAAGTGTAACGCATGTCCCAAGTTCCACTTACTTTTGTCTACTACTCATTTAACTCTCTATTTCACCGACAGACTCAAAGCAAACTGCGGAAGAAACGTTTCGCGTCTACAAGAACTAAAGCGATTAGATCATGGTGTAGTAAATTACAGTAACTCACAGTACCACAGTGAACACACCTGCAACCTCCAGTAAGAGCAGTATGTATTGTCGCCATAGCAGGGAGAAGACCCTTTTCTGTAACCAGTCAAGCAGATGCTTCTTATCACTGCGTGCGAGGAATTGTGTTTAGGACAGCGTTATAGTCGGCTACTTTGCATCAGATGGCTTGCGTCAGAAACCTTGCGCAGTACCCAACCGGAAACATTTTGAATGCTCCATGAGTGGTGGATAACCAGCTGCTACAGTACAACCGGCTCCCTTTCATCTCTGTAGAGCATATCGCGCTCTAAGTTGGAAGTTGTTTTTGAGAATGGTGCCTTTTGATCGAAGGTTTGTTTGCCATCTGCATTGTTTCACATCGTTCCGCATAGACTCGTCCGCGTCTAACCCGTTGTCCAGAAAGCTGGCACGAATGCGTCGCTGAATTGATCGCTCTACTCAAGAAAGCAACGAGAAGGCACTTTCGACTGCAGGTACGAATTTCGAAGATTCCGAACACCCCCCCCCCCCCCCCCCCCGCCCGAAAAAAAAAAAGAACTGATGAGGAAAACCTTAGTCAAATGAGGGCCGCAGGTTACACAAAGCAGGGCCAAAGAAGCTTGTACTGATCAGCAGCAGGGAGGTGCAAGCAAAATAATGTTAAAATTAATTGTACGTATGTACATTTCGGTTTAGTAGAAATAATGCGAGAGCAGAATATCGCTGTAGATAAGAAATGAACTCAGGCTTCACATCAGCCTCCGATGTAAGGCCAGCACATCACGCAAGTTGACACTGAAATTTTTTCAAACTGCAATACAGATTAAGTTCAGACAAAACGCGGAAAGTGTCCCCGCACCGCATTCACGCTTCGCGTTTTTTTCGTTGATTTTGCTGCTACAATACGAAGCAAAGCTAGTGGTTTCATCGGAGACGAGGCACACGCTCCAGCTAAGCTATTCGCGAGGGATGGAGACAGCTGCCCGGCTTACCCGAAGCGCCGTCCCTCCGCAAACGGCTTAATGTGGCCTGTGTCACGTGAGTAAAATATTGCCCATTTCAAAAGATCCCGTTTTTAATAGCCACTCAAAACGCCGAACCTGTCGTATATAAATGAGGACCCGCAGAGCGATCGAGAGAGAGAAAGCCGCAAAGAATATTAAAGATTCCGAAAAACGCGAACATCAAGAGTCGATTTCCATTCCAGAGAAATGATCCAATCTGCATGGACGCTTTGGAGACGCGTAGCTTTGAGCTCTGTTTTGTCTCGTTTTCTTTCTGGAATAACGCAAGATTGAAAACATAAACGTCGTGAAGAAAAATGATATTTCCTTTCTCTGAGAGCCCCTCCCTTTCGTTTCCACTTTCGCCGGAGCCTCATCACTGCCATTGCTCAAGGCGCGGAATATTTGCGTGCATAAATCTAAATCAAGGGATTGATGACAGACTTTATGCGTTTCGGATGGCGTAGAGAGGAGCACCGCATGGGCTCGAGCTTCGCTGCAGCGCGTACGAAGCCCGCGGAGACCTGCAGCTTTCGCTTTCCCGGCTCGTTAGCCTCGAAGTTGGACACCTAGAGGCGGCTCCATTCTTTAGCAGGAGGCGTGTCCATAGTGAGACCGTGTCCTTAGCAGGATACAACCCTGGCAGGGACAAACAATAATAATAAAAAAGAAAAATGCATAGAGTCAGCAACGAAATCACAAAGCTCTCAGAAAAAGGGATGGCGACGAACGATTTGTGAGCTTGATCATGTTAGCGAAAAGAACGAGACACAGTGCGACTTGTTCGTGTTATAGAGTACACTCTGCCTGCGACATGTCGGCGGTTATTCCGTCAGCTCCAGCGCCTGGCGTGGGTCATGTCCTCGAGTAGGGCCCGTTGCGGCAGGCGTTGAAATTGTGGCAGATCCAGTTACGTGGATTAACGCCTCCTTGATTTCAGAGCCTGCCAGATCAGCTGGCTTCAGCACATCAAACCCTCTCCGACTAGGCTTTCTTACTGTCCCTCATTCGCTAATTTTCGTGCTAGCTGCGCATGTTGAGTAAGAAGGAGAGAACTAACAACATGTCAGGGCAAGTGGACGAAGAAATTCTAGCGAGTCATGCCAGCAGCTCGTCCTGTGACGAAAGTCGTCGCTCTCCTAGGGTGCCTCGATGGCCAGCGCAGCGGAGGCGATCGGACAGGAAGGCGCCCTACGCTTTCCACGTTAATGGCGACACATCACGACGAGTAAATGAACTGAGGCGCCCACACGACACGGCTGGCATTGAGATGGAGGAGGCAATGCATGAACTAACAACTTGATGCTGTTGGCAAACTCTAAGCGTTCGGAACACTGTCGAAGTTTTATAGAGCAACAGCTTGGATTTGTGGCCCTTTGCCGGATTTTACGGATCAGCGGAAGCCAAGGCAAGCCTTTCCACCACTTAGAGTAACAAGATATGCGCAATATTTTCTGTCGGCAACTGGATAGCAAGACGTCATGCTAGCCTAAAGGGCGCGTTTGGTAATAACAATATTCTCAATACGATAATCAAAATTCATGAGCGTGAAACTTAACAAGTGCATCCTATCCAATTTACAGGTAGCGAAAAATCATTCCTTACGCGTTGCTCACTAAATTTTGCCCACAGAGCAAATTAGTCGTTTGCTTCGCAGGAGAAAAAAATAGGCCGGATATCGGTGAAAGGAAGGGAAGTCAGTTATGATGTACTGGCGGGCCCCTAAGAAAATAAATAACTCTTGGGTAGCGCACCGGACAAACGTTGTTGCCATTCCTTGCTGTACTCGGCTGCAGAGCATGTGGCCGCGGGTCCGAACCCAAGCCTCGACGGCCGCATTCCAATGGAGGCGAAATGCGACGACGCCCGTGCGCTCACACACCGAAGAAGGTTTAAGAATCCGAAGCGGTCGTAAGCAATCTGGACCTGTACGCTATGGCATCCCTCATAGCCCGAAGCCTTATACGCGTGCGTGCTCCTATAAAGAATGCAAAGAGTAAGGAGGAATAATAATAAAGAGTTGCATTTTTTTTTTTTGTGGGAAACGCAATTTTTACGAATATTTTTTATTTTTTCTTTAGGGTTCCTATTCCAGCGCTGATAGGCGGCGTTTGCTTGTAACCAGTCAAGGTTGAAACAAAGGCAGCACATTTGCATACATGAACGTTGATAATTCAGATCATCATATGAGCATATCTATGGTATTGCATTGATCGACACTAACGTCTTTTCTCTCTTACTGATGTTTACTCCGTTCGTGACATGAGGACGCGAGGAATGCGTTGTCGTTGTGGCCCGTGCTGCTTCGGTATAGGTTAGAGCCCCGCGCTTATGCACTGAACATTATTTGAGCGAATTAAACTGAACTGGACGTATGTCGATAGAGTGTTGCACTACTTCATCTCAATGCTACTGCCGCCGGAGCAGGAACGGGACACAACGCTGAGTTTGTTCTGGCTATTTCTTTCTCCTCTACGCAAGAGCTAAAAAAAAAAAAGGAGCGCCATTATGAACTACCGTTTCGCAAACAGTCAGAAAGAGATTCACGTACCATGCAGTAAGCATCTGTGCAGTTTCTGAGCCTTTTTCAAGCTCTTTTCAATGGGCCTCTGCAGCGGCACCATTCGGGCAGAACACGCTTGGCCAATACAGAATGACGTAGCATCAATAGGCGTTGCTTAATTCGTCGCAGTTCCACAAATGATGTCGTGCAAAGCCTACGCTGGTGGTCGTTCCTGAAAGGCGGTGTCCTCAAATTTTAGTAGTAGCCAATGCGAAAAAAAAAATCCAACTTGGACTTCTGCGCGACGGCGCGCAAAATTAGCCGTTTCACCCTACCCGCTCCCATGGAGCTCGGCAGATGCAGGACAGGCAATGGCTGCTGTTGGCAACAACCTATCGCAACGGGTGGTACTTGGATAAAGCGGCGGCCATCGTGGCCTTAGTTATTACCTCGACGGCGGCTGTCAGAGCTCCCGCCTGATTAGTTAGTGTCCGGGCGCATAACTCAATCGAGACTCGTCCACCAACAGGCCCCTCCATCGCGTCCGCCACGAGTTCGCGTCACTGTTCGCGCGGTGCTTGTCTTGCTTGCGCCTGAATGAAGAGAACAGTCGCGTCGAGCCGTTCGCCGTCGAGCGACCAAGAGGAAACCGCCTGGGGAGGGGGGGGGCGAAAACGTCAAGAAACTCCGACCGAGAACCAAGATGGTGGGCAAACACCATTTGGCGGATGGGAACGGAGCGCACGACGAGAACGACTCGCGAACATTGTCTGCGGGCTCCAATTAAGGAGATGACCGCGACCTCAGCGGTGCACCGGATCGCGTTTGCTCGGGAGAAAGTTCGCTCTTCACTTCTCCTTGGCTTCCCCCTTGAAACGCGCCGCGTGGCGAAACCGAAGGGTTGCTCGCCGCGGATTGCGCGTCCCGACCTTCTCTGCCTTCCCTCCGCGCTCCATTTCAACGCTGTGGGGTCTCTCGTTTGTTTGCGCTTTGCTTTCTTTATTCGCTGAAAGTAGGGCGCCCAGTGTGGAGACGGCTCTGCAAATACTGCGCTTAGAGCGAGAGATCCTTTCCGCCTCGGACGTCAGCGCTGCTGCTCCGGCGAAACCGCGGAAGGATGCAATGAACGACTCTCAAGCTGTCGTTTCTTCTCTGACATGCGTAGGACAAAATATAGCCGCTCGTTCCTCGTATCTGAAAATGCCAATAGATGTTGTTGCTGGCAGTAAAATGCGTAACGGCCCTGAGTACAGTAGTTCCACAAGCAAAAAAACTAAAGGCGACCACGAAGTTTAATCTAAGAATGTAGACAAGTTTATGCGGGTCCTTCCAGCGGTGTACAGGGTTTTATAAGGAAGGCATTAAACGTATATTTGGAACTGAAAACGGACGGGCGCGAAGCAGAGACGACCGCTTTAACCACAACTTCGCGACTACCGCGATTACGCATGCTATATAGTAGCCCAGCAACTGAAAGCTTTGGACTAGTGTAGCGCAGCATGTAATGCTGGAAAGCGCAGTCGATACGCAAAAAACCCATTGCCAAATTGAAATGGGATCGCTCAACCAAGTGCCACAAACATTGACAGACTGGATCCTTTGACGTGCGCGTCGCAGCAATGTTAACCTTATAACTTGTGACTTAAATTCCCTGTGACACAAGGCCTCAATGACAAACTTTAGACTTCGTTTTCGGCGACTTACAAGTGTTCCAAAATAAAGTTTCATGACCATTTATTCTATTCCCTACTATTTTATTTTCTCCGCCATATTCTTTTCCTGGAGCCCTTTTCTCCTTAACTCTAGCGATACAAATCGGCCTCAAAGCACTGTTTCAGGGTATAACCGTTCTCAGAGCGTGTGTTTTCATTCCAGATGCATATTGTACCTTTGATAATATAGTGCTTCACGATCCTTTTGCTCCTCAAACGCCACGGAGGGCTCGTTGTTTTTTTCTTACGAAAGCGGGTATAGTTGCCGCGTACATGCTGAGTCGTCCGGCGGGACGCACCGCGAATGCCACCGACATCGTGCCTGTCGCTAGCGCTACTGCCGACCGGACATACACCGCTCGGAAAAGACGCCACGGCAGGAAGAGGCCGCCGCGACACGCGCGCGAAAACAGCCGTAAATTTTGCACATCAAAAATTTACGACTCGTTGTCTTTCGCGCCGCAATTGAAAGCATGGTCTCTGACAGCATGTAGCAACTCTGGTACACTAAAGTAATGGGGTAGCCCGAACATTATACTCTACTCTCGCGGGTGGCACAGTGCAGGGTGATTAACGGGACGATCCGAACAGACGCCCGCTCATCACGTGTTTTTTTTTCTTCTTTTCCTAGCCTCGTCGCCGCTAAAACTTCCTAGCGGACGCGTTCGATTCGCATGCATAAAGGCATCATGCGCATCAGTTTCGCGATGCTGCCGCGTGACGTCGCTGAAGCCCGAGTGTGCCTGCCGGCTCGACGAACACGCTCACTGGCGTCGGTGGGAGGAGTTACATTACGCCTGTCGACCTTAAACACGTTGCGCTACGTAATCGCCTCGCTCTGCTTAGAATTCACGACAGGTCTCGGCCGCAGCTGCGAGCCAACCTTAACTTTCGCAACATCTCTTCCCTCACGAAGCGCCTTTGCATCAGCGTTCATACGAAATGCACGCAGGTGTTAAAGCGAGCGTCCTATGCATTAACGGAACCGATGCGCCGTCGTTTCCTAACGCAGACGAACCAGTGATGCAAGTTGCCGCTCTAGCCGCGAATTGCTACGTAGTCCTGACACCGTGAACTCGACTATAACGCTCAACTTTTAAACTTGACAGTTGCGCTGTTGGATGGAAGTTAGATATAGAGTGCTGGTGCACGTAGTCACTCCTTCGGGATTATCGATGTCTGTTACTGTACTGCGTACACTCAACAGCAGTCTTTTCAGCTGCCCTTCGTTCAGCGGAGATCATAATACTACCACTTCGTCCGCGCTTGTCTTATCAACTTTAAGTCACCTTTCGAACGAACGCTCGCTGGTGCTTGCAGATTCAATTGTCTGTTTGTTGCTGTTCAGAAATACTCACTGCCATACACTCTGCCGCTATAAGCTATTACACGTATCCATATGTAAAAAAAGCCCCGCCACCAGGCATTGAAAGAGCAGCTGCCTTTGAGATGATCGTTTCTGAACGGGTAGCCAATGTTTGCTGGTTATGCGCATCGAGAACTAAGTATTTAGTGTCGAATGTTCACGAGGGCGGAAACTCAGCTCTCTTTTTACCGTTTTTCGCGAATCACATCGGTAAGCCTCGCGATGACGTTAATACGAGAGCGCGTGGCCCTGGTGCAAGGCAGGCAGCTGCCTGCAAAGCAGCGATCGAGGGTGCACAGCCCCTGACAACGTAATGACATGGAGGGCCATCCGCGAGGATCCGCTGATTGATGCGCACTCAATTTTTTCCTTCTCATTCCTGCGCTCGCGGCGCAGCTGCAAAAAGAAATAAAAGAAGAGCTTTTGGCCGAGGTTTCAAATAAAAAGCCAGTGCGCCCGGAAAGCCGGAACCGAAATCTGATGCTCAGCATCCGGTGAACGAGGCCTGAAAACCGATCTGACATCAGCCCAGCTGGAAAAAATAAAAAAAGGAAAGAAGACAGACTGAAATAAAAGGTACAGCAAAAGGCACAATTCATTAGCGGAGAACATGCGCCATGTACCAAAAACGCCGGGCGGCGGGGGAGCGGGTTTGCCTCGCCGTGAATTTAGCATTTCAAATTCGTTAGGGTCGGAAAACTTGAAACGCCACGTTTGATTTCCATCCATATATATGTAACTAAACCATTTAAATGAGAAAACGCTCCCTGCAAGGTTATTTTGCTTCGTTCAGCAGCTTTTGGGCACGCGATGCTTATAGCTCTTACGTCCAGAGCTTCAGGCGAAGAAATTTCTCAAACCTAGCACGTCATGCACGTCACTGCTGAAAAACGCTCGACATTCCTGAATTTCCGCGAAAACGATGTCTTTGCAGAAACAGACATTAAGTGCTGGCTTTGAACGTGCATTATTTGCCAACGCTGAAGAAATTCGCTCATGCTGTTCGATAAATGTTGTGCACGTGCGCTATCTATTTGGAGAGAAACCAGCTATCCGTGTCTGTCTCCACCAGCAGAAGAGCAAAACTGCGAAAAAGAGGCAGGTCGCAAAGCGAGCCTGACTGATTGTCTGTTTCTTAAGCTAGAACGACAAAAAGAATAAAACAGCGAGTCAATTAATATGCACAGCGCCAGTCAGGTTAAAACCCGCTTTATCCGTCAAAGGCCTTAACAACAATATCCACTCGGAAGCTACATCGCCGTGAATGAACGCTTTATTTATGAGAGGGCATTACTATTGTGCGCAGGGGCTTAAAGGAATAGTAACCGGGACAGAGTATGTGTTTAACATCGGAGGAAGTGAAATGTGAAACAGATGTGAGCGCACCAGTCACCTGCATACAGGTGCCGCTGAACGACTGAATTTGGAGGAGAAAGTGAACCCGTAAGAGGTTTCAGAAGGAAACAAAGGTCGAAGTGTAGCGACGACGTCAGCACCTTGAAAGGGAATATGCTCGGCACGCTTCAAGAGTGCCCCAAAGACAAAATTATCAAGCTTGAGGTGGCGCCACTGGGCCCACTGGCCTTGCGAATGATCACTATGTTGGCCGTATTGGCCATGTTGGCCGTAAATATGCGCCGTATTGGAGAGCTGGAGGTAAATTTCGGCCACCTGGGGTTCTTTAACGTGAGCTGACATTGCGCAGCACGCGGGCTCCTTTCGCGTTTCGGCACCATCGAAACTCGGCCTCCACAGCAGGGATGGAACCCAGCAGAAACCCACGCAGCAGGGGAACGAGAAAGAGGCGCCAAAATAAAAAAAGACCCTGTGGGAAGGCGATCGATGTTAAAGCGAAATGTACAACCAATAATGTTAGCGCAGATCTGCCTCATTACATTGAATGATCGTTTGGCCATTTCTTTTTAATTTACTGTACCAAGCATTGTTAGTAAACTGTAATACAGAAAGATAAATCGAACCAGTGTTGTGGCATCGCAATGCGCACATGCGAGCCTGCAGCGTAGCACGTGCGGATCTGGTTGTAAATGAGTTCTTGGTAACGTAAGCGTTTATTTAAGGCGTATTCGGTCACGCCGCTGAGCGGAACCGGAAGTGGAAGTCCGGTCACGTAATCACAGCCGTACTGGGGCGCGCGTGAGTGAAAGACGTTTTCGTCGTTAATGCGCCCGCGTTTTCGCCTTTTGTTTATTTTTTCTGGCCCCTCTTAATTGCCGCGCGGCAGCAAGGGCCACTTGGCGGTCGTGGTGGACGGAGGGCGCCTAACAAGGAAGAAAGAAGCGCGCGGAGAAGAAGGGTCCGAACGTAGTCTCGTTCGAGCAGCAGCAGCGGGAGCAACGCCTCGGGACAAACCGCGAGCCAACTTCCCTGTACATGGGTTCCGGCCGCCATCCATCTGCGCACACGCACAGGCGAAGCCGCCGCCTCCTCCGCTCCCGCCCGCGGCCGCCCTGTAATCGGCTGCAGCAGTGCGTCCCCGAGCTGCCGCCGCCGCCGGCCGCTTATGAACGGCCCGTTGACTTCCACCCAGCCGATGGCCGCTGAGAGAGCGAGCGAGCGGTACAACAGGACAGCGTGCACAGCGCGTAGCGTACGACGACGTGCACCAAGCGCGGATGCCCCGAGGCGGTCGCCGCCGCACGCGCGCTGCGTGAGAAGGGTGCGCATTATAGCCGAGGCTGAGGGGCTGCGCGCCGGAGATGACACGGCTCAGCGCAGAATTGGCAGAATGGCGCCCCAAGGAGACGCTTTTCGCGCGTCTCTGGAGAACACGCGTAGGAGACGCCGAGCTCCTGCACCGATTCGAGACCGAAACCTGCATGTCAGCGCCGCGCATCGAGGCGGACAGGCAGAACAAAGGTACGGCGCAAATACCGAAAGTCGAACACCGGAGGCCACGGTTTGGATGTACATACGCGGCCACTGCCGCGGCACAGGGCGCTCTGGGCAGGCGATCGGAGGTTAGGGTCGATCTGAAGCGTGTCCTGTGGCCGCACACTGTCGTGCGAAGATATGAGCGATGAGGTGTCGCGAAGGGCTCATTCACGCTGTCTCAAAGACGGGCGCATACAAGCAGGCGACAGGGCGGCAAGAATGCAGAATGCACAGCGCCCGGCACACAAAAAACGCGCAAGGCAGCAAAATCCGAGCGATGTTGGCGTGTGGTTTCATACGAGTCTTAGCGCTGACGAACAGCAAATTATTCTAGGCGAAAACTGGCGAACACTCTCAAGGTTAGATTGCATGCAACATAAATACCGCCGAAAGTAGAAGATTGGCGGGCCGCCGCCATGGCTGAGTTGGTAGAGCACCGGACGCGAAATTCGGAGGTCAGTGGTTGTTTCAGAGGCAAACGAAAGTTGGAGGCAAGTGGTTGTTCTTTTTCTACTTTCTAATCAGTTATCTTTCCCAATAAAATAATTACACTATTAATTTACCATTGTTCAGCACCACAAATTATGTAAAGAAATATAAACGCTCCCCTACGCTTCTTGGTTTCGGTGACTGTTGGCTTCCTTCGTATAAATTATTCCTGGAGAATATTTTCCTCCTCTGCTGTGCCGGTTTCTATGGGAATCAAAAACTGTCCATGCCCGCAAGCGGGTTAGCGTCTATGTCTGCTGTATGTGATACAACCATAAAAGTTCCGCATACTACGATGACTTGAATCTTTCATCACAGTTCGACTAAAGGCACTTGGCAACATTTCCCAGTATAAATGCTCGAAATGACTGCCCTTACGTTACCACCGGCTTTTCATTATCCGTAAATCGTAACGAAATTTAATTACTGCGTCAAGCGCCACGGAATAAGCGGTGTGGATGACGGAAGCGTGGTGCTTAAGCAAAAGTTGACCAATCGTTGCTCGTGGTCTGGTGTCCATCCATACGTGAACAAATCGACGCAGGTATGGAAGCCACTCTATCATCATACCCATGAAAGTCATGTCGGCGCTGCACTTCCTGTGATACGAGTAAATAATATTACACTACGAAAATTACAGAACAATTAAAATTGAAAGTACAAGCTTTCAAGATGATCTCGTAAGGAATAAGAAGAACCAATGGAGGAAAAGTATCACTCCTTCCGCATCATCTAATTTTGACTTAGAATGTAGCCAACCTTGCTTCATCTATTCCTAGACATATTAATCAGAGTGCTCTAAGCGCATTGGGCGCTCGGTGAGATGTTATATTGCAAATAACAACTACCATTCTGCATTCAAACTTCAGAGTTGAGTTTCCCTCTTCAGGTGGCGATGAGTGGAAACACCTTGTTGACGATGAAATAAGGGTTGCTTGATGACCCGGTGGTTCTAACTCGCAAACATTCACGTTACTTGAGGAAAGGAGAAGGCTAACTATTTATTTAGAACATACATTAAACAAGAAACAAAGCAAGGAGAAAATTATTTACATGACTAAACCGTTGATCGACGAATTCAGCCCCCGTTCAACCCAGCGCGCTTGTTTTTAAACCCTCTGTCTCCGCCCTTAGCGGGGACAGCAACCAATAAGATTACAATTAAGCGACTCCCCTCACCAATCAGTGGTTAGAGAAAGGAAAATAAGGTTTCCGCCAACTAATCACAGACTGGGGAAAGAGTGCTGATTAAGCATTTGGGAAAGAAGAGGTAGCAATCAAATACACAGCAGCACAAACGCGACAAACCTCTCCCACGGCACCCACGGCCCAGCCGTTACCACTTTCCTATCTCTTTCACACACGCGACAAACATATGCCGACGAGACAGACGATCCCTAAAATTGTTTACAGAACACACCTCAAGAGAAGAAGACAGTCGTTACGGGAACAGTGGGTTTCCGGTCACTCGGCTAATACTCAGCCGTATCTCGTGCGCACCCGAAACCTCGTCAACCCCTTCACAACGAACACATGACGACAGCTGTGCATGGTTAGGCTTCTTAAGACGGGCTATGCCCGTGACGGCGCGGAGTAAACGAGGACGTCCGCGGCAAGCAGGGGAGCCGACGAGGGTGGAAGTGATCCCAGAGTGCAATAAATTCCAAAGCACGAAGAGAGATTCCTTAAAAAATGTTGGGCAAACGAAAGCCTTGTGATTTCGCTGTTTCCTATTTGCTCGGTAGACCTTTGGCCATTTCACCCATGTCCTTGACTGCTAGTTCTAGCAGTTTCCACTCAGTCGGAAGCAGAGAATTTTGCTATCATCTCACTGCTTGGCTTCATTCTTGCACAAACCTGTTACATTTTATGTGATACCTTTTTATGCCTTGAGACAACAAGCAACACCTTAGAAATGACTCTTGGTGAGGAATTAAAAACAAATACCGGTCGTTATCGAGGTCGGCTGGTAGAGGCATGCACATATAAATTCACAGAAAAGAAAGCAATCGCAAAGCAACTTCAATAATCACTGTTCCTGCTTGAATGTAATCTGCTAATTTGTATTTGGCATTTAATACATGCAAAAGGAAAAACGCAAGGCACGAACCACTTTGTACACCTAAAAACATCCTTTACTTTTGACGGCCGCTGTTTTCCAGAACGCACCAGAACGCTACGGCAAACCACTTTTCTTGATGATGCCCTTGTGCTAGCCTGTCAGAACCTTCTAAAGAGGTTCAAGTACTTCTTTGTACTTATTTGTGTTTTATTTCTCTATTTTGCGTCAACTACTGCCGCTATTTCGACGTTGTATTGGAAATGGCGCTGTTTTATGCGTGGATATTTTATTTAGGGCGCGTATTTGTTTTGCTATTATTTTCATTTTTTTATTTTTATGTGTCTGATCTCTCACTCTGCTACAACTGAAGTTTTGGAGTTAGCAGTATTAGAAATAAACAAAAAGCAACTAAAAATTAGGCCGGGTAACAGAACTCCTGAGAAAACGTGCCGTGATTTCATACGTGCACCGGTTTTCTAATGTCCTCAAGAATGTGGCTGGAAGGTTTTAAATTCGCGTATTGTTTTCTGTTGCTGTAAAACTGGGCTCAATTTGCTCCGGGGTACAGAACCGGGCTTACAACACGACATGAACACAGCACAGCTCATTGTGCCTTGTTCAGAAGCTGTGCTTTATAGCGAGAGAGAGTGAGAAGTAGTTTAATGAAAAGAAAGGTGAAGAGGCCATCCGGCGGTAAGGTGACCCTGGAGTAGCAGGATGGCTTATAGTATCCCGTTATACTGCGGTCATATATGCACGGGCCAAATAGAGCGATGAATCAACACACTTCATAGTTATTCTTCAACGGAAACAGACCAGGAGAAAAAAGAAAGGTGAATGTACGCACGAGCGCGTTTAGAAAACATGAGAACGGTGCGACAACTTGTGCAATCCAATGTCTGGTAAGGGCAACAGTCATGGACGCTTGACAGCAAATGTGTGCTCTACTGCGGGTAATTTTATCGTGTTGCCTTGTAGGTTTCAATATTGTGCTTTCAGGCGTAAATACTGTCATGCGTTTTCAATAGATTTCAGTTGCGAGACAACTCTTGAGTTATTTACTAGTTCTCTGCGTTCCCGTCTTTAACGCTGTTTTCCAGAATTTATTCGGTGAGCTGCGAGGACATCAGTCCTCTCTCCTACTTTGCTGATAATTTGTGAACCGGGGTTTCAGCGAGCACTTCAAAAAACTCCTGAAAATTAGCTTTTGGAACTACGCAGAAAATCTTTTCAGGAAGACACTCTCAGCTGCGGCAGGCGTCTATTAATTGAAATAATACCATTCAACACGAGCAACAGTTAATTAACACGCTCATTAACTAAGAATTAGTAGATTTAACCAAAGGCTGAACAAATAAATGGTCGCAACAAAACGGACCCATTGGCCTACTGCGTCATTTCACACCACCTAAGGTGTTCCCATTGGCAAACTTTATCTAAACTCTAAAACAGAAAGAAATCGAGTGGAATACATTTCCTGAGCTGTCATCTTTTTTGTCTGAATAAACACGGTTCTGGTGCTTATTTTGTGAACCTTTCTCTGGACCACAGCTTCATATCATACGAATAGAAATTCACTGGGAGTGCGGAACTGCTGCTCTGCCTGTATCCGCGTGGTAAAGGCACTTTTTTCTCACGGAAATCCAACGAAAATGCGATGAAAAAAAATTAAAGCCATTTTATTATCCGAAAATACTTCTACAGATTTTCTGGGTGGATGCATTAATTGACGTGAACCAGCTAAGAACAGCGCTCTAGGGGCTTCCTCTTTGTGATATAATGCATAAATGCGAACAAACAATTATAAAAGCAATTGCATTCGTCGTTTTAGACAAATTAAAGGTTCTTCTTTAGATAATGAAACTTCAGGCTACAAGCTTTCCTGATCCCGCCCATTGGAATGATTCTGAAACACGCCGTTTTTCTCCCTGCAGAGAAGAATTGCAGTGGTGCCTGAAAGCGGAGGTCCAAATATGGCAGCGGTAATTAGGAAATAACTTGCTCAGTTCGAAGCACAGAAGGGGTACAGCCTCATGCCCCAAGTGTAGCAGGACTCTGATTGCGCTTATTAACGACGCTCGACGTTAGACGGTGACAGACGCTAACGTGTATTTGCGATTAGAGATTACCAGGTTTAGTGTACTCATTCAGAAACCAGTGACACAACGCTTCGGCGTGACTATGGCAGGCCTCCTGAATTCTGAGAGGCAGAGCGACAGTGTTCTTAAGCTAAAACAACTTTACTCGTTTTAACTTCCATTCCACTTGCATAAGAGCAAATCGCCACTCTAAGTACAGTGATTGTAACAAAACAGAATATATTAGAAGTGTTCCCGAGCCCTGTGTTCTGGCTGTAGAGTCGTCCACACGCCTGTATAGAGCGCTCGAGCTGCGGGCCAGAGAGTGCACTTATGTTATTTACAAGTCGACCTGGGCTCTAAGCCTCGCGTCATCGTGCGTGAAAAGTCCAATGGCTTATATTTAATTGGTCACTTCTGTAAAACCTGTATCGGGCCCGGCAGGCAGCTGCAATTGTCAGAAATGCACAACAGAGCGCACCGCTCGAGTGCTCTGGACAAGTCTGTGGGCGACTGTACAAACTATGCCCTAGCTCCACAAAAAATGACGAAACACTAAGTGGCGAAAGGATGGGAAGTCATGGATATGTTCCGCCAATTTAAAGCTGCTTACTCGCGTCTCTGCGAGTCAGCTAGTGAGACAGCGTTGACCCTTTCCTGGTGCCTCGAACTTCTCGCGAGTCTCCAGAAGGAACTAGTAGCCGAACATGCCGCTCCGCAGGATGTGTCGACGCTGAAATGAGACGTAATCATCTGATTGCTCTGGCTTAGCCCGCCTAGCGCAGTTTGCAATGGGAGCAGCGACGGGCGGATGCGCACCATTTCTCGTATCTTGACCTCGTTGTTATACGATTTGTCGGCCACGACCCTGCAAATGTTGGCCCGAAAAGTGGCAACCCTGTACGATTGAATTGTTGGAAGGCGGCATGTGCGCTGCGACCCTAGGCTGCGTCCTCTGCCCTGATGGTCACTGTGGTGGCGTCTGAACACTGTCGAAGTAATCGAACTAGCCTAAATATTATCACGCACTGCTGAAAAGTGTGTGCAAATGTAGATTTTTATTGCAACACGTAAAAAAAGGAACATCCGTGTCGTGTCAGAGAAATTTAGAGTGTCCGATAGCGGGCACCATTTTACTACTCCTCAGCGCTGGCCAGCGGTGTTGCTCACCATAATGTTGACAAGCATGGCCGTGCTGGACATAGTGGCTGCCGCAGGCGGCGCCCTGTGACTGGCTGCGCTTGAGATGGTTGGCAATCACACATCCCGGTGGGCAGCAGGGCCTCCTTTTCGTCGGCGCATACGCAGGCGTGGCAATTGCTGAATGGAAGAAGCTGGGAACGAACACATAGTGACCACTACAGCAAGCTGGTGAAGACGGACCGGAGAAGAATGACCTATTTGACGCTGTATGTCTTGTAAGATTTCTGGCGACAGCCGGTGGTCTGATTCAGCTGCGTATTCGGCCAGGACACCTGCAGCCGGGGTCCCTGCACGGCGATAGGCATTTTGGTTCCCAAGGCCGGTCCTCGCGTGGTTTATTGGATTCGAGACGGAGGATTCCACTGCCGTTTCAAAACAACATTGTTCCCGGAAGATCGACCGTGCGGCACGGAGGCAGTTAGCGACCGCCAGAACCGAGCAGGGGGGACTCACCCCTTCCACTGTGCCTGCTCGCCGGCGCCTCGCCCATTCGGACTTCCCGGAAGACGTGTCCGGCTGGAGCGTGAGAACTGTCGTTCGGACGCGAAGACAACGCTCTCTCTGGTGGGGGCGACTGTCCAGCGGCACCCTCTCTCCGGCGAGGCATGTGACGGGGCCGTGTCCTTATGTGAAGTGGTGTGTGTGTGTGTGTGTGTGTGTGTGTGTGTGTGTGTGTGTGTGTGTGTGTGTGTGTGTGTGTGTGTGTGTGTGTGTGTGTGTGTGTGTGTGTGTGTGTGTGTGTGTGTGTGTGTGTGTGTGTGTGTGTGTGTGTGTGTGTGTGTGTGTGTGTGTGTGTGTGTGTGTGTGTGTGTGTGTGTGTGTGTGTGTGTACGACAGCGCAAGTTAGGCCACGCCCAACCTGGCGAAGACATTCTCGGACCTGGGGAATCCTAGGGACCGGACCCTTTTTGAACCGGACGACGAGTGCCGTGAGGAAAGAATCCTCGATCATCCTCAGATCTTCTCAGATCCTCCGACCTTCCCCCATCACCCTCCAATGGGTTCCAAAATCTTGTAAATAATGTAAAATAAACCCCCTGTACAGTTTATTTATTTATTTATTTATTTATTTATTTATTTATTTATTTATTGATACTGTCAGCCGTAGGCCGTTACAGGGTGAAAACAGATACATATGTAAGTTATGTCACACAGCCACAAGTATGAACAGTGCACAATTCAAAATAGTCAAATTGAAAACGACAGTCATCGCAACACAGCTGTCCTGCACTGCAGATACAGACCTAAAGCACAAACGCTAGCGGGTAAATATTTTAGCTTACAACCATAAAATAGCAGTAGGGAAACAAAACGTATGAAAAGAAAAACAAAATTACAAGGATGTCTATTCAGGTAAGTGACGGTACAAGCAATTTTCAAATTGGGGGAGATTGTCTATTTGCAGAAAGGTCTGAGGCAGGGAATTCCACTCTGTTATTGTTCTGGGGAAAAAGGAGTATTTAAAACAGTTAATACGGGCCATCATGGGTGTAATCTGGTAACTGTGGGAGCTTCTTACAGGGCGACACGAACGCTGTTGCAAATAGCAGCTTGTGTTTAAGTTGAAGTGATTATTGCGCAAAAGATAAAGAAATTTTAGCCTGGCGATCTTCCTTCGTTTCGACAGTGAAGGAAGTTGTAATTCTTGCAGCATGTCAGTCACGGAATCAGTATATCTATATTTTGACAGAATGAACCTGGCGGCCCTTCTTTGAACTTTTTCAATCTTATACGTTTGATTTGACTGATACGGATCCCATATGACGCTTGCATATTCCAGTGTCGGACGTACCAGCGCGAGATAGGCAGTTAGTTTTGCTTTTGTGGATGCAAGTTTCAGTTTTCTTCTAAGGTACCACAACTTAGTTTCAGCTTTTGAACATATGTTGTCAATATGTAAATTCCAACTTAGATTAGATGATATAGTGACACCTAAATACTTAAAGGAGTTGACACATGTTATATTCTGCCCATCTATTTCATAACCAAATGAAAAAATATTTTTGGTTTTGTTTGTCAGTGTAATATATGATGTTTTCGTATAATTAATTTTCATTCTAGAAGCTGCGCATCATTGATTAATGGAGTTCAACGCCAAATTTAATGTGAGCTGGTCTTCTGGCTTTGATATGATTGAGTATATTAAACAGTCATCCGCAAATAGCCGGACTGTTATTTGAGGAGGAAGTGAGACTGCGATGTTGTTAACATAGCATAAAAATAATATGGGCCCCAGCACAGACCCCTGAGGGACACCTGAGGGTACACCCAGGACGTCAGATTTCGCACCGTCTACCTCCACATACTGGGTTCTATTAGTAAGGTAAGCTTTAATCCAGTACACAATATCTGTGTTTATGCCTAAGTCAATGAGCCTGTTAAGAAGTTCATCATGGGGTACACGGTCGAACCAAGTCCGACAACGTCATTCGAAGAAGGGACCTGCGGCGCTGAAAGAGTCAGCTCACTCAAGGACCCCTCGTCCCCAACAATCTGTAGACAGATATGCCTGTTCAAGTCTAAAATCACAATTGCTCGCGTATTTCTGCGCGGCTGAAACATATAACGGAGCTTCCACAAGAGATAGATAGATAGATAGATAGATAGATAGATAGATAGATAGATAGATAGATAGATAGATAGATAGATAGATAGATAGATAGATAGATAGATAGATAGATAGATAGATAGATAGATAGATAGATAGATAGATAGATAGATAGATAGATAGATAGATAGATAGATAGATAGATAGATAGATAGATAGATAGATAGATAGATAGATAGATAGATAGATAGATAGATAGATAGATAGATAGATAGATAGATAGATAGATAGATAGATAGATAGATAGATAGATAGATAGATAGATAGATAGATAGATAGATAGATAGATAGATAGATAGATAGATAGATAGATAGATAGATAGATAGATAGATAGATAGATAGATAGATAGATAGATAGATAGATAGATAGATAGATAGATAGATAGATAGATAGATAGATAGATAGATAGATAGATAGATAGATAGATAGATAGATAGATAGATAGATAGATAGATAGATAGATAGATAGATAGATAGATAGATAGATAGATAGATAGATAGATAGATAGATAGATAGATAGATAGATAGATAGATAGATAGATAGATAGATAGATAGATAGATAGATAGATAGATAGATAGATAGATAGATAGATAGATAGATAGATAGATAGATAGATAGATAGATAGATAGATAGATAGATAGATAGATAGATAGATAGATAGATAGATAGATAGATAGATAGATAGATAGATAGATAGATAGATAGATAGATAGATAGATAGATAGATAGATAGATAGATAGATAGATAGATAGATAGATAGATAGATAGATAGATAGATAGATAGATAGATAGATAGATAGATAGATAGATAGATAGATAGATAGATAGATAGATAGATAGATAGATAGATAGATAGATAGATAGATAGATAGATAGATAGATAGATAGATAGATAGATAGATAGATAGATAGATAGATAGATAGATAGATAGATAGATAGATAGATAGATAGATAGATAGATAGATAGATAGATAGATAGATAGATAGATAGATAGATAGATAGATAGATAGATAGATAGATAGATAGATAGATAGATAGATAGATAGATAGATAGATGAGGAGGGAAAGGCAGGGAAGATCATTCTTCATAGGATCACAAGAAGAGATTAGAACAGAATGCTGCCCGCGTTCGTGTAGAACGAAAAAGCAACGAAATATTACAAAGCGTATGTTTTAGTACTGCCTTTGCTGAAAATCTACGTAGCATATGAAGCTAAAGCGGCAGGCAGCGAAACGGTAATTTCTATTTGCAATCGGAAACAAACGAACTAAAAAAAACGCGATAAATTATTTCGGGGTGCTTACATTTCCTCGAAATAATTTTGAGGTCACGACTTTTTAATCTCGTCGCTTTGTTTTAAGACTCCAGAGGCAACGTTTGTGGCGGTTGTTTTAGCAGAATGACAAAATACAGAGGCTGCGCTTCTGAAAAGACAGACGAGGTAATTTTTGGTTATCATGCTATTTTACATAAAAAAGCGCACAAGAGCAATATCATTACCAATCCTGTACATCCCATCTCCCCAACCAACTGCTCTACGCCCTCCTGCTCCAAAACTAACTAACTAACTAACTAACTAACTAACTAACTAACTAACTAACTAACTAACTAACTAACTAACTAACTAACTAACTAACTCACTCGCTCACTCACTCAGTCCAAAAATTTCATTTTGTAGTTACAGCAAGTTGATCTCCAAACCATAATTTCGTGTTTGAAGAGCATTCTTCTGAATGTATTAGAAGGTTCTGCTCAAGATCATCGAACAGGAGCTTACTGCTACAATCTTTGCCAAAGAAGACACCGAAGAAGAAACGGAAGTCTCCTGATAATAATTTACTCTTCTATAAAAACTTTAGAGGAAGCATAATTTTTCATCCCCTTTTCAGAAGACGTAGGAATGAATTTAGGTATGCAGCGCCGACAGAGCAGCTCGCACCAGTTCGCGAGCGCGGTCAACTTGTGTACAATTGACTCGCGCCGTCAACGCGCACGGGAAGAAAAGGAGGAACTAGGGGACGGGAAGGAGGAGGAGGGGAAGTGAGGAGGCGCCTTTTGCACAATCACCGCTCTTCGGCTCTCCCCGCGTGCCCTCCAAGCAAACAAACCAGCGCGGCATCTGCGCACAAAATGCTCGTCCGAGTCCATATAAGCTGGCTCCAGCCATGAGCAAAGATTGCGCCCGGCTGTAACCATCCCCTGTTGCTGCTGCTGCCGGTGGTGGTATTTCTTTCCCGGCCGTCACCGGCACAGCGGGAGACCCCAAGTGTCGCCTGCGACGATCGACCGCTCTGTCTCTCTCTCTCTCGCATCGCGCGAAGAAAGACCGCACGCGCCACAATCGGCGAGAGAGGCTGTCTATCTTCAGTCGGTGCAGGTGGCTCACTGCGGGGAACTTTGGGTTTTCACTTCCAATGTGTGGTCTTTCCTTCAAACAGTTGCTTTCGCGGGGCCCCGAAAAAGGCATGCCTCCGCGATGCACGCACTTTTGTTGCAGCACATGGTTATTCATCAACGCTGTCCGAACGGGAAGGAAGCGAAAAAAAAAACAAAGAACGATGGTGTTGCATGTGTGCCTGAGTGCCCGCCAGACGGAGGGATGGCAGAGCGACACAAAGACGCCGACTCACCGCGAGAACCGCTCTGTAATTCGTCAGGCCGAGAGCGCGCTCGCTCGTAAATCAATACAGCGTGTCCCCTCAGCGACGGATACATTTCATCCGCGTTCGTGGGCGCCGAACTTTTTGCTACCCGCCGCTGAACACGCAAGAAGCAAGAAGGGCTGCGCAGCCAATACTCCGCGAACGTAAATACACCCTGCGGCCGATATGTTCGCTCCAGTGGCGCACGTCTTGAAGTCGGCTTGAGCAAGCCTCAATAACTGCGCTGCCCCAGCAGTCAGAAATGATGTCACCGGGCGCCATATCTCACACTGGCGACCGACGCCTCAAGAAAACTTTTTGCTGGTCGATTTGACTGCGGTAGCGCGATATGTACACGGGACGCAAAAATACAGCAGCGTGCGATATTAAAAAAACTAAGCTGAACTGTGAGCCCGAGAAATTATCCGGGACAAGAGCATGTTGTCGATGTTGAATTCATTTCAACGAAGAAGAAAAACAAACAGTGGTTTACACTAGCGAATAAGTCATTATCTAAAATTTCTACTGTCAGGAGAGTTTTGATGAGAGCATCTAAAGAGAATAGTGAAATACTCTCTTTATATTGGCCTCGTTGACAAGTTGGTCAGCTTGCTTCTACAGTAGCACTTCACTATACATCTGTACGTGCTTCAGAAAATAATTATTTCGGGATGGATTACGACAAAAAAAAAAAAGATGCACTCCTTCAAATACGAGCTGCGCGTTCGCAGGTACTCGCAGTCGCGGGACACTGGCTCCACTCTCTTTGACAGTTTCCAGTGCTTAAGAAGGAAGGTTTTCATCGATGAGATGCTAGCGATGTTGAACAATTTATTCGCAGTTATTTAAGAAACTGATTGAGGCGTAGAAAACCGCACAGTACGAAAAGAGCCCTGGCACTGAACGATGTTCACCATCTAATCTGTAAATTTGTGGGTATTTTACACCTTTTAGCACTCGAGTACTACCAGATGTAGAGTATTTATTGCTTGCGCATTTTTATTATTAGTGAGAGAAGTGACTGAACAAGGTTACCATGTTTTTTTTTCTCTAGCCAGGAACATGACCAGGTCTTCATAAACGAATCCTTGAAAACTTTTCATAGTTGGTGTATTGAGTGAGATATGGGCATAAACCAGAGGAATGAATTTTACATGACCGTTTTCAAGACGAAAGAGTATTTAGTTTTTCCACATGCAATTTTCAAATCAAGCACGTCACAAAAGTTCAAAATTTTGGCGCCACCATTACGAACAACTTGAACAGGAGCGAGCAGGACAATCGTATTCGCGACTCGGCGGAACGCGCGCTTGGTTTTGAAAAACGAAACCAGTGAATGATAACCCAGATACTAAATTGAAAGCTTATAAAATCATAATCAGACCATCTTTGGAATACGCGAGTATAATCTGGGATCCTCATCAACAGTACCTCATAGATAAACTGGAACGAGTTCAGGGGATTGCAGTGAGACATTTTTTTTTTTTTTTGCCTAAAGCAAAGCCGCCAATCCGTAATTGCTCTGCTTGCTCTGGCACAACTTCCAGCACAGGCCATAAGAAGATCGGTAGCCAGAATGAAGTTCCTTTATCAACTCTATTACAATAAATTAAACCCGGATCGTGGCTATTACCTTCAACCTCTCGGAAGTCTATCACCTTGTATTAATCACCCTCACGCTATTATGACCTACACAACAAGAGCTGATATTTTCAAACATTCATTCCTTCCAAAAGCAATAATAGAGTGGAATAATCTGCATTTCACAATTATTTGTGGCCACCACATCAACAGAGAGTGTGAAAAAGTTGGAAGCGTATGTTGTCTATTTTGTGGTCTAAGCGTATATTGTAATCTGCTTATCGGTATTTCTCTTAATCCTCGGATTGTTTATTCAGGATGCATCCCACCTTTTAAGCTTTGTAACTTGGAAATGCTTCCTTTGTGTTCCCGTTTTATTTATCTGATTGCCACTCTGTAACAGGCCGAAAGGGCTAACAGTATCTTAAAAAATGAATGAATAAATAAATCCGTGCGTCCTATACAGTCAAATGAAAAAAAGAAAAAGTGATCTAATTTACAGGTCTTCTAGCAGGCTTTATAAAGTTTGGATTTGTTTTCGACCATATTTTACGTTTTCTCTCTTGTCCGAGGGCATCCACCATCTTAGGAAACGCAAGAATGCAAATTTATTGCTCGCAGCCATTACCGGCTAACTCAGCATCTTTCTGAAGTTAGCGTCACAGTAACCAAAACGGCAGCACCATTTTTGGAAGCGCGCGCCATATTTAATACCGAGGAGACAAGGAAGCCATACAGAACAACGCGTTACCGTCGGGCGTTTAGGATCTGAGGCCTCGCTTTGGTTCCCGCGAGAGTTGCTGCAAGAGCCCTTTTATGCTCGTGTTTCAATACTCAGAGAAGAAATGGTCGCTCCGTGCGCGCAATATTCCACGGCGTGGCTGCCTAGGCCAGGACATCGAGCTGCGGCGACGAGACACGGCTGCTCTCTCAGGCGTCCTTAGCACAACTCTACGCGGAACAAGCTGAGCGGCAAGCACTTACGTTCGTCGAGTCCCGTCAGGAGCAATTACAAAGTTTCTTCAAATTCCTCCGCGCGCGACACGACCTCGGGGCACCCTCCGAGCCCCTGCGCTGTCCGGAGCTGGTTGGAGCATGCGTCTGCGAAGGGGGGAAACAAAAAAAATAATAAATGAACAAAGACTCGAAGCAGCCTAATGGGAGAGAGCAAAGAAAGGGGTATGCACAAACTCGGCGGAACGCGCGTGCTGAGAGTGTTATCATGCGCTGTAATGCGACGGTGCGTGCCACCGGAAGCGATCTTTTTGTCCCGTCATTTAAGAGCCGCGTCGTGCTCTGCGGCGCATTCGGCACTCACACCGGAGGCTTAAGGAAAATAACATCCAGCGCAATTTTCGCGACGGCAGCGCCATCCCTCTTCATTTTTTTCCCAAAACACTTAATGTCCCCTGCGTGGGCGCCCGAACACATTCCGTATGCGAATACTTCACTGCGTCTCCTTTCCCTACGAATCCCTGCAAGAGATTATAATCCAAGCGACAACACGCAGGGGACAGATTGTATTAGGCAGCGGCATACGTCGTACGTCTTTCAATCCTTCCCTCTCGCTCTTGGTGATTTTTTTTTTGTCTGAGAGAAAGAATACCTTTGGCTCCTTGTAAATTTATGAACCAATACCTTCTCATATTTTTAGATCAACACTCGACTGCCTGCGGTTCAGCAGCTTAGTCTGCAGAAACGCAGATTTTCTTTTGTCATGCTTTAAACACATAAACATTTCTGTTACTCTGCTGATGGCTGCTCCTAAGTAAGCATAGTCAGCACGGTTTTAAAGTAATACATTTTACGTAGGGCATTCACGTCGTTCGCAAAACAAGGCGCTGCTTGATCGGCCATAATTTAGATTTGGAACCGACATCTCCGCGGGTAGTCAGTCACTGGAGAGTGGCCAGTTATCTAAGCACCGAGGAGCATTTTGATGCTCTGCCACAGCGCACTTGAGCGTTCTACGAAACCACCTTCGAAGGCGGTGCAGCGCGCCACGTGCGGTAGCGAAGTAAAAAGCAATCCAATGTAAAACCACGAAACTCGTCCTAAGGCGAAACGAAATCTTCAAAGAAACAGAGAGCGCCACTACAGGCTCTGACCCGAGAAGGCAACAAGCTGAGTTCAAACTGTTGATGTTCGACCGGAAAGTGCGTAAGATGGCAGTAAGTGACTCTCCTGAGTGAGGTTTTGCGGGATCCCAAGTAAAAAAAAAAAAAGAGAGAGAGAGCGGTTCAAGTTATTCGATCCGCAAATGCGCTTTAAATAAAACGGCCAGGAAGCCTGCCGTGCGCAACAAAGAGCAAACATACGTCAACCAAAGATGGCAGGAAGACTACCCGCCAGCTCGCGAGTGGCACTGGGAAACGTCTTAATGAAAGCGCACATGATTCAATTAGCAGGTTCTTTTCTGGAGCAGCTGCCCGAGAAGGCGTTCGCCTGAGTTTATGTATACACAGCGCATGCATCGCGAGGCAAGGTACCAAAGTTTTGCTTTCGCACTAAACAAGTGCGCGTGTACGTTAGCCGAGGGAGGGCACATTGAACAAACACGCGATAAGCTAAAGGCTTAGTACGTTTACTCTTGCAGAGGCGGGCTTTGCCCAACAAACGCGACTTAATAGCGTGGGGTGCACGCTGTCTCTTGCAGCATAAAATTACCACCTTGCCATCCTCGCTGTAATGCCCCGAGAAAGGGAGAATTATTTTATTGATTTCCGATGTAGCATTTCCTGCTGTCCCTTTATATGTCGGCTCCGACACGAAGTGGAGCGGCATTCTGGTGCAGTTCGGAAAATGGGAGTGCAAACTTATTGTTATATAAAGAAAGGTCACAAGTGCGCGCAACTACGCGACCAAGAGCACGAACGGGAGGTTTGCATCCGACTGAGTTATGCAAACCGTTATTGCGTTTCAATTGCTTCACTAAAAATAGTGAGAAAGAGAAAAGAACAAAGCGGAACATGTACTTTTAACGTTCCTCCATGCAGCCTTCCGTTCTGGTCGGAACGAGTAGCGTTAAGGGCGACATTAGGTAACCATGGTCATAATTTCACAACAAGTAGTGCTCTTTACCTGGGAAGTGACTCTCAACAAGGATGAATGGCTTCGAGATTAGCCGTGTTTATTCAAACGACTCAACTAACAAACGCTTAAAAATTCTGCCGCGTGTGCACCCACTTGCTCGGGTATTAGTTTTGTGTCTGGCGCCCTAATTGAGTACATCTTCGTTCTCTTCAGCTCGCATAGGTGGATAATACCGCGACCATCGCTTCCGCTCCTTCGCCTCTTGGCCTTCGTGGTTAAATCCAAAAATTGTTACTCGTTTCGTTTGGCAGAGAACTGTTAGAGCTTTTTTTTTTAAGAGCGGAAGGTCTACTTCATTACCAAAACTACAAAAGCCAGGCCATCGGTGAAGCCTTCATCTTGACCTTGTATAAATAAATAAATATTGCCACGACTGGGAATGGAACCTGCGGCGGCGCGAACAGATCAGCCTCGCTGGCCACTGCACGAGAGAACCAAGCTATCGCCGCAGCCGATCACGTTTCGTGCTAAACTGCGACACACTCACGCACTGGGCACTGCACATCGTCGTCTTCATCAACTTCCATCTGCGGCGCGAACAGATCAGATCAGCTTAACCTCGATGAGAGCTTAAGCTGAGTCTAGTATCGTCGTCAGACGTACCGACGACACAGCAAAGCAAAACCATGAGCCAATGAGACTAAACACATCAATTCGCACGTCTACTCGGTTTAGCTACGTTAAAACTCTACTATTTCTTTTTGAGCTGATATTTCACGCGTCGCGTCCTCTGACATCAGCGGTGAGTGATGGCAGTGGTAGTGGTGCTGGTTTTCTTGGGCAGTGGTGGGAGCAATATTTTGTTCAGAGTATGCGGAACGGACGAAGCAACTGACGACATGTTCGATGCAAGCGAATACCGGTTGCCCCCACCACAACTACCACCGAATTCGAAGGGCTTCCTGCTCTGGACTTTCTCAAGCATATTAATTCTCACATTTATTACCACTACACGTCATATTCTCCTTATCCGTGTGGGAGCTTTAATGTCTGCAACGTACACTTATAAAGCTCTGGTCAGAAGGACAGAAAAGAATTGGCAGCATATTCGTAGGATCATAGCAATGAAACAGATGATTTTCTTGAACAAACTTGTCTGCGTACTCTGATGCGTAGTCTGCGTAGTCTGAGGGTGCGCTTAATGCACCCTAGTTAGTAGCCCACGTGGGAAATATTAGGGAAATTCAGCATCCCATAGACGAAAAATAAAATCCTGCCGGCTAATTAATTAATCTCACCCCCCCCCTTTTTTTTAGCGTGCAGCCTACTCTAACACAAAACAACAGCCGTGAGCAATCCTGATATCATCAACGCACAATGTTCTGAGCCTCCACCTATCCCCACTGCAATTTACAGAGATCTATGTGCAGCATCTTGTTTCACCATGTGGAATCACTTCGCCTCACAAGCACTACAGGGATATGCCTTAAAGTTATCGAGAGCTATCTGCATGTCGACTTTTTTGCCATTGATTACTGTTCATGACGTCTTTTTGTGCCGCAGGTCTGTTGGCCACAAGCTATGCGCAGAAAGAGGGCTATAGGGGGCTACGAAAGTTCCACTTTCACAATTGCACAGTCTAGGAAAGGATACAAGCAGTGAAGGAGTAACAATGGAGATATAATTTCTAATTAGCCAAGCTCCCAGCAACTGAAACCAGGTCGTAAGTTTCTGTTGCTGAGTCTAATGAAGCGACCATTCAAGGCTAAAATGAATTGCAAGTTACTCCTAAGAACCACATCTTTTAAAACAATAGGACAAGTGGCCATCAATTCGCATCGTTATGCAATCAGGCACTCCGCATGCCTCGACGTTGATGTGGCTTACGACCGTGAAGAACTAATGCCGATGCACTGCTCTGGATCACGACACACCACGGCTGAAAGCAAGTTTCGAGCATGTCACCTGAAAGGGAACCAAAAAGGCAAAGCCCCGCTGAGCACGGTGTCGGTGAAATCGCAGACAACTCCTGGAGCTATTTTAGTGAGTTTTGACGGCCTTATTTGACAAGCCTAGCCTGAAAATTCGATTAGCGATATCTCCAAGCTCGTTCTGGTAAAGCTAGATTTCAATATGGGTCACTCTTGAAAATGAAAATCTTCGGCCTTCAATTTAACTGTGGCCGTTTATTTTAAACGATCGCTGTCCTCGCTATCGTCTAGAAAGTGTCGTAACTATCCTCTCCGGCATCTTGGCAATTAAGCTGGCATAATCCAGCTTAATTGCCAATCCATATGCTACGTTTTTGTTTATAATATGTCTGACCAACTGGCCCCTCAGTATACTCTGTTAAATTTCATTTCTTCTTGTCCCGTCCATATGCTACGTTTTTGTTTATAATATAATCCAGCTTGCTACAGTTTTGCAGGGCACGGCCCCACACACCGCACTGCAGGCACTTAGCTATGAAAAACAGCATATAAAGATGACACGTGACCAAGTTCCATTCGGCCAGCTGTAGCTATCGCGTCACTCCAGGTTTAACCAGAGCTAAACCAGTGCCATTTTTTTTCGTCCGCTGATCTTCATATATTAGACATGTTATAAACGTCGCCCGCTGAACTTGGTCTGAAGCTCTTTAAAAGCAATTCATCATCTCACATCAGAGGGCAGCGATCAAAGTTTCCGGCACAGAGGCGAAAAACATTTCCCCGTATACTGTGAGGAAAAAAAGCAACACGACAATGTAGTGCGAAAGAGGTCGCACAGCAGGCAAAAAGAAATCGCAAGCTAGACGAATGACCACTTTTATGAACAGGTTTGCTCTGGGAGACTCTATGGAAAGTAATTAGAGTGATAAACGGCTTTTCAACCCTGAAAACCTACCTGCCCAATAAATCCTTGACGTTACTGCTCGAAACCTAAAGATGCCGCAGCTTGATAACAGAGAGAAAGAAAGGAAGAGAGAGAAAAAAGAAAGAGAAAAAGAAAGAAAGAAGGTAAGAAAGAAAGAAAGAAAGAAAGAAAGAAAGAAAGAAAGAAAGAAAGAAAGAAAGAAAGAAAGAGAAATAAGGAAAGAAAGAAATGCATAACTGCCGGCATCGTCCGTCGTGTTGACGCCAGGCTGATCCGCCATACCTTTCGCTAACGTGTTCCCGAACTTGGGCGTCCTTTCTTGCTTGCTCCTCTTATCAAGCAGTTCAGCCTAATCTGCCGTGGCGAGCGACAGCGCTCAGCTTACGTTAATATGGAGCACCCAGATTTGTGCCAGATCCTGTCGCTTGTAGATACTTGGGCACAAGAACGCCATCCCAATCGAACAGTCGGTCCATCGTAGGCGCATGCGCTTAGGTGGCTCCGTTTTCGTGCGCAGCTCCTCCACCCCCCCCCCCCCGCCCCCCTCTTGAGGCCTTTCAGCGGAACTAATACACAGAGGTGTCAATCTAGCTAAATCTCCGCGAAGATATTGTTCTTGCGCCGCTGCGAATCCGGTAGCGTCTCCAATACCCACGAAAATTATCTTGCGCATTATCACAGGGTAAGCTTACGTAGAGCAGCAGGGTCTCGTGTGTCTTTTTCCAGACCGCGTAGCTTGTAAGAAAAAATCTAGCCGGTGGGCTAGGCTTCCCCCGGGCCAGTTGTCCGCCCATTTGCAGCAATTAGGCAGACGCTTCCTCTCTATGGCAGACACAGCATCTTCCTGCCTACGCTTTCTTGACGTGGCTACTGGCGTAGGGCATTGATGAAGAGGACGTTATTTTCCTGCAATTGATTTCAGAATTCAGATGAAGTAATAGTTTTGCAGGCTCGCCTGGTGATTCGTTTTCCTTTCCTGCGCGCACGCAATGTCTTCGCGCGGTATCATGCCTACACCTATTACTGCTGTTTTTTTTTTATTCTTCCAAGCTATTTAAGCCGAAAATAGTTTTTTAATTAGTAGCATTGAAAGCCCATTACCGCAAAAAGTGTCCGGCGTCGCAGTGTGAAGTCTCTGTTGGCAGGAGGAAAAGCGGAGAGCATACAATCTTCCTCTCAACATTCAAGAGGGAAGAGTGAGGGAGAGCGAAGAAGAGGAGGAAAGAGGAAGAGACAGTGGAAGTAGACAGGTTGCGAAAGATGGATCGGATTGTAAAACATTTATTGCATCGAGAACAGGTTACAGGAGACACATACTAGATGGCCGCTAGCCCATGGCTGGCGGTGACCTCATTGGCCCGCTCGATTTCCCGTACTTAAATCTTGGGGTACGAGCTGACCAGCACGGCCTCCCACCGTCGGGAAAAGGGAGCTGTATCAACTCCGCCGGAGGCGGATCATTTGCGCAGTTCTAAAGAATGTGGTTGTATGTGGCCCTTTCACCACATTTATGGCAGTTTGGGTCGTACTGGCCAGGGTACATGAGGGCGAGCACTGCCGGATGCAGAAGGGAGCGTGTTTGCAGTCGGCGCCAGGTAACTTCGTGCGCATTTGTTAACGATTTGTGGGGAGGGAGATATGCGCGCCTCTCCAGCCTTAAGTGACGGGTGATGTCATGAAATGAGATCAACCCTCGTGAAATTTGGGTCGGAGGGCGCGCTCACTGCCCGGTCGACGAAACCTCGGTCTTGCGCGTGAGACGACTCGTTGTCTGGATTAGACGAGTGGGCCGGGACCCAGATCAATTCAACTCCTCTAATCGGAAGGGGGGCGTTTCGAAGGATGCGGAGTGAGGTAGATGTGATACGCCCCTCGCGATATTGCGATTGGCTGTTTTGGAGTCGCTGAATATAATATCAGCACGCGTGTTTGCTAAAGCGAGGGCTATATTGCCGCTTCCTCCGCCGTATCGGAGGAGGTGGCTTCTATCGACGCGGCCGCCAACGGGGCGCCGTTCCCGTTCCCCGCGACCAGTGCAAACGGTTTTCACGGGGTTTGTCGGTATCCCGCTGCGTCGACGTACGCCACATTTTCGCTTCGGCCGTCTTTGGTGTGTAGGGCGCGAGCCCTCGCTGTGCGTCGGCCTTCGTGGTGCGCGGGGTGCATGTTCTTGGGTAGGGGTTTAATGAAAGGAGCTTTCCTGATGTGCGTGGGTAATTGCGTTTTCGAGTCCCTCTCTTGGAGCTGTTCGCACATCTTTAGTCTGTATAGGATGGCCCAACCCGCGCTCGTAAGAGTGAGTCGTCCGAGCTGGGAAACGAGGTGCGCCTCGCACAGCTCCGAGAGTGTGTTGTGAAACCCAACGGCCAGAAACCTTTCCGTGGGCATACTGTGCGGGAGCCCAAGGGGCGCCTTGTAGGCCTGCCGGATTGTAGCGTCGACCTTGTTCCTTTCCGTGAGCTGCAGTTGCAGGTAAGGGAGGGAGTAGACGATCCTGCTCAGCACGAAAGCCTGCACAAGTCGACATAGATCCTTATCTTTCATGCTTGGTCTTTTGCTGGAGATCCGTCTGATTAGCCGCACAGTCTGACTGACCGTGGCCATGACTCTCTTGATTCTTTCGGTGTTTTTAGATTGTTCTGTATATGCATGACCAGTATGCGTATGGTTTCAACCTCCTTGACCGGAAGTCCTTGCACATATACATTCAGAGGGGTCGGCGGAGTCAGGTTTGCGTTTAGACGACCGGCTGTCGCGCGCTTTGGAGAGCTCGAGCTCGCTAAAGCGCGCGGCAGCCGGTCGCCGAGGCCGGCCGAACCTCTTCATCGTCGTCGATGGTGGCGCACTGTCGTCTTCTTCATTGCACTACTTTTAAAATTTCTTTATCGGCAACTCGGTTCGAGATATCGAACTTGAAAAAAATGGCTGAAAACTCCTTAAGGATGGCGGTCCCAAGTTGCATATTTGATATATGGAATCCCTGCACGTGACGCATTCACGGAAACAACGTCCACATATTCTATGGCACAAAATACATGAGCTGCCTACGTACTCCCTGCACTGAAAACTCTAGCAAGGCCATTTGATCGATACGCAACGTGGGAAAGCCAATGTAACGAGTTTTCAAAAGCTCGTTTTCCAGTTTCATACCTTCGAGTAACAACGGTGATTCCGACTTTTTAAAAACTGAACTCGCCTTCGATACTGACGGTCTTCAACTTCGCAACATAATCTTAGGCCCTAAAACAACAAATAATGAAACGTTTATTAGTTAATCTATGTTAATTATCGCCTTTCAATCGTGGTTTTTTACGTAAACAACATCTTCCTTGTCGCACAATTCACCTGCACATAACAAAATGAAGTATCTCTCACGGCTTTCTAAAGGAAAATATGGGTTTAATAATTTGTAACAACCGGTATATCGAAAGCGCGAGAGTAACGATCAGTTTTCTGTCACCGCTGCTATCTGCTCATCAATCTTATTGAATTGCCTTTTATCATCTCGACATTTGCTAGTAGAATGCACAAGTATATATCATCTAGTCCAACAATATGTGCTGGAGGAAGTTATAACGCATATTTTTTCCGCTATTTTCATTACGTCATCCCGCGCTAGCGTCAATGAAAAAAAGAAATTCGTCAGAGACACCTAAGACTGCTTGCGTCCGAGAATGCGAAAGCATTATAGTGCTGAGTCATGCCACGTTGCAGAATGACAATGAGTCATATCTATGACTATGAGGCATGACTTGCATACTCTGTACAAAGTCTATACACCTTACATTAAGTTACTTATAAAGTGTTCAGTCATGCTGCATTAGAGTCTCTGAGTCATGAATCATTACTCTCATACGTTAGGTTTCGTCATTCTTGACTATGTTTCCTTAGATGTGTTGTGACCCCGTACAACGGCGTTCTGACATCTATGCACCTTATATTACGTTACCTGTAAAGCGCTCAGTCATGTTACGATGCAGAATGACTGTGTCATGAGTAATGACTTTCATACATACGTTATGTTTCGTCATTCATGACTACACATCTTCGCTTACATGTGTTATGACCCCGTACGTACACTGGCGTTCTGACATCATCCGAATTTCGTGCCATTGACGGCGACTAACGCTGGCTTTAGTGCTAATGGGATGTATAAAACCTTCACATTAAAAAAAAACCTACTTTGAGCTCATCACCGAACTTTGGCAAATCCCCCTTCATGGGAATGTGCCATTTCGGAAGAGGCCAACAACAACAATAACAAGACGTCAGCGGCGTAGTCTGCCAGTGCGTCGCGCGCACAGACGGAAGTTGTCCAAGCTTGCTTCTAAGGGGTGCGTTGGCGACTGGGCGACGCCTTACAAGCAATCCAGTGGACGCTGCCTTTCAACGCCCCACTACATACCAGGGCCATTTACTCAAGCCATGCCGCAGCCGTGAATCTTACAGCTGACCCGGTCACGTTATGACAACGCCATCGTGCTCACCACAGCTGTCGAAGTGCCAGGTACCGTCCGCCAGCCACAACAGCACGGTCTTACAGCAACGCAGCCCGTACCGCGGAGTCCACCCCGAACATGGTGCCCAGGAGGGCTTATTCACGACCACTGAGCTTGTCCGGGCGCACGCCAACGACATAGCCGACAAAGCGCGAAAACACGGGCTCGAGACCCGGTAGAATATATGAACGAGGCGCCCTCTCATTTTTTCTCGGGCGAGCGGCACAAGGCAGGTCCAGCCGACCCTTCAAGTGGACCTCGAATCACTTGACTGTCAGAGCCCCAGTGGCAGTGTGCACCACTCTCAGCGTCCCAATACACATTCTCAGAGACCCAAGGCATGTAAGCAGCACGAAGCAGCAGCGATAAGTGTGGCAATGGGCACCACTGCGACGTCAACATCTGCCCTGACTTGCAAGGAGGTCAAGGTGACCGAACAGTTGTTATACCTCCTGTTTAAACCGCTCTGAATGGGCAACCAGAAAGATGACTGAAAACATTAGTTGCTCATTAGGTAAGGAAATTCAGATATATAATAAATAGGCACGCACTATATCCTTTGAGAGGGAGCTTTGGTGCACCTAGATTTCAATTCTTTCCGAAACATCCGGTCTACTGCCAGTTTTGCAGGGATTTCGTCAGCACCGCACGCGACACGCGGGAGTCATGGGTTCAGTTCCCATGAGTGGCGTTGTCAGTTCTCTGTTACAGCAGCTAAACTTTTCTTCAACGTGTAAAAACATATCAATATTTCCAAACGCCATTCAGGCACTGTGATCCTCTTCTCAATGCCTAAATGAGTTGTCAACTTCATTGTCTGCAATATTCTACCATATTCTCATCCTACACGTTCTCGCTCGCGGCATGCAAGAGTGGCAACATAACGGTTGATTTGTTTTGTAAGCAGTGTACTGAAATAAAAACACTGAGGGACGTGGCTTAAGACCCAATAAAATCCACCACCTAAGTTCTAATACTGCATGGAGACGCACACAACTGCTCTTGCCTAATTTCCTCACGACGGTTCAACGCTTTTTTTCTTCCGAGGCACCAGGCAAATGCGACCAAGAAGCCAAGACAAGAAGCCAGTACAGATAAGTGAATGCATTGCGGCTGTAATGTTTTCGATGAAGGAAAACAATAGCGAAAAATGAAAACGAACTTCTCGTGAAGGGTAGCGGAGCGCTCATGGGACAAATTTTCTCAGACCGATTTGCGGTGCTTCGCCTTCCAGCATGGCGCGAGGCGAGCGCTGCGGCGGCGAGCGGCAGCAGCTCCGGTTAGCGGCAAGCTCATCGGGTCTCCGGCTTCCCGACCGGTGACGCCCACAAATCGAAGCTGAGCGGTAAAAACCAAGTTAGCACGGCAGTGCCCGTCAAAAGGACCGCGCATGCGGAAGGTGCCGCCTGCAGCGCGGTAGGCCGCGGGGCACACCCGGGCTCACTGGCAAAGCAGTGGGCGGAAGAGGCGCGCAAAGTCATTACTTGCCCCTGGCAGTTATGCTCTCTCGATGGAATGAGAGCGAACCGACATGTTCGAAGCGCAAGCCTGCGCACAGCCGCGGGCACAGGCAGTCGAGAGCAATGGTGGTCTGATGGATGCGGCTTGCCGAAGTGCTCGCGCCTTCTGCGAACAGGAAAGCTCAGCGTACTGGGATCTCAGCGCCGAACGGGCCAACGCAGGACAGCCTGGAACGGTGTGATTCAGAGGTCTCTACGAAAGCATTATCAGTATGAGTCGCCGAGCTTGTGTTTTTAAACTAGTCAATTTGTATTTTTTTATTCATTTACTCTTCCTCCGTTCTGCACTATTGGTGTTTAGATGTGTACCTCAGCTTTTAGTCCCGTTTTCGGGGCTGTAAATAAAACGCTGCCACTAGAGAAAGCTCCTCAAGAGGAACTCGGAGGCCTCCTTAGGTATTGACCGTCGAGGAACGAGTGCTGCAAACGCTTATCCTTGGTGCCTCCGGCTAATGAAACGCAACTTATGCGACGACTCCGACCTATGAGAGTCAATACTGAGCTCAGCCATTTAGTTAGGAAGAACGCGCAGTGTCCCAAAGAAAATTTACCTGTGGTCACCTGTGTTACTGGGCCTACAGTTCGTGCGGTACACAAAGTTGCCGTCGCATTGGCGCTGGATGTCTTTATTTAGTTCACAGAACTGGTTGCCGCGCTTTCACATTAGCCATATTCCGGTTACGCTGTGCTGTACAAAGAGTGCATAACCAGGGACATGAAAGACCAAGTTCCTTCAACTGGAAACTACTTCAAAATAATACAGCATCATTAAATGCTAAAGAAACGTTAAGGAAGAGATGTAAAACTTCTAGAGCGATTGATGTAACCAGCCCGATTAAAGTTCGGGAGTGTTTGAGGTTATGTAACTTAACTTGTGAGTACTGCTTTTGCACTACGCTATCTAACTGCACAGTCTTTGTCAAAAGTCACATTTTCAAACAAAACAGAAGGGTCCTAAAATGCACTTAAGATAATTTGCTCCCTTCTGGAAAGAAATAAGCAAACAGAAGGCAAGAACGAGCAAAGGAAACTAAGCCCATCGCGATATGGCAAGACAAGAGCAAGCCGGCTACTCTTTTGGCGATAATAAATGGTGTATTTCGTAAAAGAAGCAGCGAGAAAAAGCACGAAAGTTCATGATGGCACAGTTAGAAATAAAATTTTAAACATCTAGACACAAAAGTTCAGGAAAACGGCAGCAAAAGCTATAAGGCAAGACAGTAATAATTAAAATGTCTTCTGGCCGGTCTGACGGAAAAATGCTCCCCATAACGTTCTCACGAAACTTGGCCCGCATGTTATTTTGCCCCTTTCTTGAAGCCTAGCAGATTTCGTAAGAAGGGTCAAAGGTGGAAACATGTCTTCCAGGCAGTTTTATTTTTTTCACGCCAGGAGAGAGGCTTAAATTGGGGAAAAAATATATTAATTACATTACCCATTCACAAACCAAAATTACGGGGGCGCTTAATTAGCATAATGCGGTGATAATGCGTTAGCATAAGATCTTCTTTTTTATTTTAATCGGTTATCTTTTGCTTCTTATCTGCTCTTCATATTTTCTTGAACACTTTGCCATTCATTTCTTTGCTCATTAAAAGTTCTGCGCTCAATTTTGCAGAGCAAACTGCTGAGAAACTTTGCTGTGCTCTTTACTGAGTCATTCATAGTCATTTTCAATTTTTCTGAGTAACGAATAGGCATTTTAGTTTTTGCTGAGACATTCGCGGTCATTTTTGCGCGTAGTGTACACAACACTACGCAGGAAAACACCGAACACTTTTTCTTAACGGTGGGCCTTCTATGCTAACGCAGTAATAAATTGGATACCAAAATCAGCACAGCGCGTTGGAAGATGAGATAGAATCCTCGCTTGTATTTAATTTTTGTGTGTGGAGAACGCTAGTGTTACGAAACAGCTGGGTCTATTCTTTTCGTTCATCTTTAAGTATTTAGTGATTTCATTCTTGCATCGGAAGTGGATTGATGTTTCATCCAAGGAAACAAACGAAATAAAGACGCAGGCCAATAAAAAAATGAAAGAAAGAAGTGGGAAAGAAAAGAGGCCACCACTTGGGCGGAACCAACGCGAACGTTGCAGAGTGACGGCTCAGAGGTGGCCCGAGTAGGGTTCTGAACTCCGGCACGGCAAAAAAGAAAAGAGAAAAAAAGCGAGCTCAGAAAGAACGATAGCAGACATAAATAGCTCTATTACACAGTTTCCATGCCTTCGTATGAGCAGAAATGCGGCTCCATTGCGGTTGTTCACGTGTTTTGTTCATTTAAGCGCTGAGGTTCCGGAAAAAATTCTGACGACAGAAATATGGGAATATGAAATTTCCCGGACTGAGGGGCTTCCGCCACATACCTGTTTCTCCGCTTTGATTTCGAAGGGCGGGAGGGGGGGGGGGGGGGATAAAACGCAAACCTTTTTTCCTGTGGTGCCTGGGGGAAGCAGAGGCATCGCAAGGGATCCTTCATTCGGCTAAACGAATTTCCGGTCATTTGCGTTTCAAAGGCGGCCAAGATCGGTAAAAGGCCGCACATGTCGTTTATCTCATATTACGACGCGTGAAGTGCGCGCGTGCACTCTCGGAAAATCATCAGTCTGATGGGCTTTTGGGCTTCGTGCTCCTAGGCGACCAGGCGCCGAGGGCGAAGTGTGTCGGTGTTTCGTTTCTTTCGCTCAGAGGAAACTACGTTTTCACAATAACAGTCCGCCGATATTCCCTGCAGTTTCTCCTGCTCAAATAGAACGCGTAGAAATGAATTCAAGTTTTATAATATTTATGAAGCTGCAAAAAAAGATGAAAAACATAAATCTTGATCCGTTGCGGTAGTGGTAGCTGTACGAATGCAGCGTGAAAAGTAAGAAGAGATGTTAAAAAAAAAAAACGTTCGCTGCGTCTGCTTATATATGATCCACCGCTAAAAATATTCCAGAGCTTGACAGATTTCGACAGACGAAATTTCACCCCATATAGGAAGATTGCATTATGTGATACGAATGTAGGGTTTGTAGGCGGACAGCTTGCCTTTGCTTGAGCATGTATCAGTAGCTAGCCCAAATTATGTAAGAATGCTGACCGTTTTCGACAGCCCACAACCCGTCAAATATAGAAACGAGACGTTATTCGATACGAAAGCTGGAGTGTAAGGTTTTAATCCAACCCACGACGTAGAATTCTGCGGAGCCGCGTTACGGAAGACCGCATTGCTAATCTATTTTAAGGCTTGCCAAGCAATGCATTCTAGATGAGGTCGACGTAACTGGCTCTCGATGCCACTATCAGGTGATGGTTGCGAGAGCAGTGAATCTCCACGTATGCACACGTACGAAAAGCAAGAATCAGCAGCAGCAATAACAAAAAGATACTAGAATCACTCGCTGCAGGACATTTTATTTTTAGTATTTAAGCTTTGTCCTCTGCCAGTCCGGATGCCCTGCCGTCGTCAGGTTTTACATGCTTTCTTTAAAACACATGTCATGCGTCCCGCGACAATATTAGAACGCACTGCTCTCACGTGGTCGTTGATTCCCCGCAAATCCATCGCTCATGCTAGGTATATGCGTAGCTTTTCCTATGAGTCCAAGTACTTTTTGTCCTAAGTGACTGAATTCAGGCAAGAAAACTGTTAGCTAACGAATAAGTAAACAAGCATAGCGCGCGCGCGCGCGCACACACACACACACACACACACACACACACACACACACACACACACACACACACACACACACACACACACACACACACACACACACACACACACACACACACACACACACACACACACACACACACACACACACACACACACACACACACACACACACACACACACACACACACACACACACACACACACACACACACACACACACACACACACACACACACACACACACCACACACACACACACACACACACACACACACACACACACACACGCACGCACGCACAGAAAGCAGATGTGCAAGTCTAGCAGAAACACACAAAAAAGAAACAACGCAAACATATTCAGCACAGAGGGGACGCCAACCAGCGGCGAAGTGGCAGACAGGGAAGGGGCGGGTGCTGGCGTCGCAGATAGCTCGCGAGCGGCAGGTGTTCTCCTGGTGTCTTCCTAATACCACGAAAACGGGCACCCTTCCCACTGCCTGGTTCTGTCGAGGGAAAATGCTTTAGTTATGAGCGCCCCTCCGGCAAGGCCCAGCGGAAGACGGGCCGATAGAGCGAAGTGTCGGTCTCGTTGCCCGATGGGTCCTGGCTTCTTTCGCGCAGCAGGGTAGCCACGCGAAGCAAACAAGCTGTGCCAACCCTGACAGACAGCTGAGCGGCCTTGCGGCTGGGCTGTGAGTAGTTTACAAACGGCGTCCCTCATATCCCACGTGTCGCGTCTGACGTAGAACTCCACATATTAGTAGTTTCCAAAGCATATTTATTGGCATGAAGTCTTTTCGTTTATCATTATTATTTCGTGCTTTTAAACGCGTCGATAAGCGATTAGTGCCGGCTTTTGCCACGTACGTTCCAGCATATAGGGCCAGGCTTGCAACGCAGGCAAGTTTGCGTCTCTCCCGAAAATGGGCTCCTATTGGGTGAATGCATGCGACATCGTGACAACGACTTGCGTTCAAGCTGCGAAAATCACGGACGTTCCCTATATTCCTGACTTTCTACCCCCCCCCCCTTCCTTATCATATGCGTTGAATACTTGCGTTTTCATATGGGGGATCATATCAAAGTGATTAGCGCTTAACAGTAACAGCCTCGGAGGCTTTGCGCATTCCATGTGCCTCCTTGTTGCGATAACTACAGGTGAAATGGAATGCGATACATTTATTTCGTTATGCACGAAGCTTCGTGCAGGTATAGAAACACAGCGCATGCGCACGTCGTTGCTTTGAAACCTAGTTAGGAATGCTTTATTGTTGTTGTAGAGTCACATTCGCAGTTTCGCCCAATTTAATAATAGGTTGCGATCCTAGTCCCGCAACGTAAGCATACCGGTAAGTTAACGGTTTAATTGGGTCAAAATATTACTTTAAATAACTAAAGGTCTGACATTTTCTTTCCTGGAAACCTGATTCGCTGAAATTTCTGGAATAATATCCCTGTAAACAAGTCTGGATTTCAGTGGGCTTGGTACGCTTTCACCGGCGCTCGCGTACGAGCTATAACAACGGCCAGGCGAAAACAGAAAGACAAAAAGAAAATGGAGACGTGGCGGGTCCTGCAGGGACACCGGGCGTGCCACGTGGCCGTGGTCGTGATCCATGCTGCAGCGGGGCGGCAACAGTAACGAGCATCGCCCCCCCCCCCCCCCCCCCCCTCTTCCCTTTGCCACAGCCGTCCAGGGTTTCGCAAGTGCCCCACCACCCGGGCAGCCCAGCATCGCTCCATCCGCTTAGCAACTCGGGCGAGTAAACCGCGGCTGCTGCTTGAGGAGGACGCCGGCCAAGATGTTCGCGACGCATGCCCCTTGTCGACCTCTGCTATTTGGCGTCGGTCTTCTGCGACCCGTCCCCGTCCTTTCCTCTTTCATCCTCCGACTTTTTCCAATTCACATTTGCTTCACTCCTCGTTCAGGACGTCTCTGCAACGTGTTTCCCTGACATCAGTTCAGCGTGCCACGCGCTTAATTGTTTCCGCATGCAGTATGCTTCGAGAAATACCGCTCCTCGGGTGACGCATCTCAGGGGCTTAGTTCGAGACCTGCGGCAGGAGCTCCGCTTTTTTTTTTCCTTCTTTTCTTGCTGAAATGTGTGGGTGCTGGCTCGCGCCTGCAACTCGATGCGCATGCCAGCACAGAGGCGTCACGCTCCAGCAAATAGGTAATTTACTCGCTGTTGGAAACATTATGCAGTTAGGGCATAACAGTGCTTGATATACGAAGTGATGTACGACATCTGGTGAAAAAGGGCATTTTTTGGGCTTTAATCCTTGCTCACCTGATGGTGAGTGGCAAGTTTTGGTACTACGGTAGGCTGCCATGGCTCTGCGGTGGAATCGAGTCTGTTTTCATTTATTCGAACTTCGCGAACAAACTCCCCGCGTAACACTTTCAGACGCCGCTTGAAATTTCCACGGAGAAAAAGAACCTCATAAAGTGCTGTTGCAGGTGAACAGAAAGCCAATGAACTTGGTTTGGACCGAGAAACATCCGCTGTTCAAGTTTTACAGATATATAACTACTATCGGCAGGAAAAGCAAATCGTCACGGCGGAGGATTAAAACTTTTGTTTCTTGAAAGCTGACGTAGCAGCAGAACGTTTACCGTGTCGGTATAAGTTACGCATGGTAGGCCACGCTTGTAATGCTTGTGATTTTCTCACTGGAGTGTTAGGTTGTCCCGCTATAAAACTTTCGTGATTCATTTACTTTTCCTGCCGATAGTATACGCATGGACAAAAGTTCACGGGATGCGAGTTTGCGGGCAATATATATATATATATATATATATATATATATATATATATATATATATATATATATATATATATATATATATATATATATATATATATATATATATATATATATATATATATACACATATATATATATATATATACACATATATATATATATATATATATATATATATATATATATATATATATATATATATATATATATATATATATATATATATATATATATATATATATATATATATATATATATTTCTTTGCTGTCACACAGACAACAAACTAGTTCCATAAAAAGAACCCAAAAACATGAGAGAAACTGCATGTTTGATCTGCTCACCTGCCGGAAGAAATACGAATTGACTGGCTATCCAGACAATGCAGATACTTTTTTTTTTCTACGAATCGGCATGCAGTAAGCTTTTCTCCAAGTCTGTACACAAGTGTGCATAAAGCCTACTGATGATCCCAGAACCACGACGTTCACCAGTGTAATACAACGATTCTTTTCGTACGCCTATTTTATTCGTGTCGCCATACCCCCCCCCCCCCCCCCCTCTAAGAAATAGCTGATCCGGGCGATAGTGGGGCGTGGAGGCCCTGAATTCAGTGGCGGAATGCAATAAAGAATCGACTTAGAGTCCTTATATTATCCCGACCAGTGCAGAACCCGGAAAGAATTACTTTGCCGGGCGTGGTAATTTCGCATTATTCCCTCAGCTTATTTCTTGGAAACTCCAAAAACCATCAATTATCATTGGTGGACTTAAAGTTTGTGCACAATAGCGTACGTGTCTGTAGCATGTATTAGCGCCAGGCTGTGAGAAGCGTGGCTTTCCGTATCACTGAAATGTACTGTCCGGTACAAAAGTGGTGACTGTATAAATCTCGAGGTCGCATGCACAGCCCGCTGCTCCTGCGGAGCCTTTCGGAGTTTACGCCGAACTGGAGCGCCACGCGTCAAAACGTGCTTTTAAATGACGCCTCCGGATGAACACGGTCACCTCCTCGTCTGTCTGAACAGTAGGGCGATGCTGGAAAGCGGCGCGGCACTCAAGTATAACCAAAGCGGTGGTTGTATTCACCACTTTTGCTACCGAAAGTACAATCGCGATGGGAAGAGACGCGAACAGCGAGGTGCCTACGCACTCCGCTGTCCGAGATTCTTTCGATAGCTCTTTTAGCTGGGTGGTAAGACGTCAGAGTCGTCCTAGAACGCATCACGGACGACTCTAGCGTCTTACTGCTAACACCGAAGTAAAAGCGTGCTAAAAATAAATGCGAACAGAAGAGCGCGTAGGTGCCGCTCTGTTCCCGTTTATTTCCATCGCGATAGTACATTAGAGGAGGCTTCTATTCATGCAGCAGTGCCTTCCGTTTCGTTCAGCATGTGCCGCACGAATTTACAGCTGTACAGGCAGGCATCTAGCTGAAGCGCAGTACTGTCAAAAGTGTGCAACTATAGTATCGTTTCCACTACGGAAAGCAGGTGTGTTGATTCTGTGGTCTGAGAAGCTCGCATACAATATTTAACGCTAGTGCCAGAACTAAACCACGTGTACGGACAAGGCACGCACGATATAAGCCCCGTGAACTTCGCGACATTTTACAGCCCACGCGGGCAGCGCTAAGGTGAAGCGCACCGCAGCACGCGTGGGAGGATCTCATTTTAATGGCCCACCTGTGCGCGACGTAACCCGGACTTTGGGGGGGAAAGGCCGGGGCTAATCTCTACTCCTTTAGGCATGCTCAAGGTTTCTTTACAACGCACGTTTTCAGTTTTGCCGAGATACAGCAGCGGCACGCTTCCGTTATCAAAAAGGTATGGCGGCTGCACTGCTCCCGGTTTTCTCAATTATTCACTGAACGCCGCACGCACCCGTTGACGCTTCAAACTTAGGATGGCGCAGCAGCCAGCGTTGTAGACGTGCGCCGTTTTGCGACGTACCAAAACTCGAAAAAAGAAAAAAAAACACAGCAGACAAAAGATTTCAGGAATCTCTGGCGTATTTTGTAAGTGTGGTTGACATAGAAATATAGCTGGTATTTCCCCGTCCTTATGCCTCAAGCCCTTGGAAAGACGCCGCGGTAGGCACTACTTGCTACCTCAGCTCGCCTAACACCCGTAGCCGACTGGTCGCAATCTGGGGTAAGTTGGTGTTCCACTGTAAGCAGTAAAGTGCGCCGAGCCCGCACTGCGGATACGCCGCAGGCTCTCGTATTTACTCAGAGATTAACCTATCGTGTCGAGCCGAACGACTGCCGCTGCTGCCTCGAAATACCGTGCCACTTGGCCTCTGTCAACACTATACGAGTCAGGCTGCGAAACTACCAGCGCACACAGTGCCCAGAAACGCTACTGGGCTGTTTAGAAGTAACTTTATTGACCTGCCGACGTGAGACCACTTTGCGCAACAAAATCTCCGTCGCACACAGTCCTGCCTTATGGTCGCCAAAATACACGAGAAGCAGAGGACACCGCACTGCTGAGTTTAGATTACTTCACAACGCTGCAACTACTATATACGCACTGCTGTATACCAGTGGTGCGAAAAATAATGCGTAACGCGGTGAAAAAAAGTGGTAGGGGTTTAACGTAGCTGAACCGAG